>NW_019944156.1:16186-23917 GCF_002910315.2 Salvelinus sp. IW2-2015
ATCTGAAATTGTTGCATGTTGCATTTGGTGTAGGATGCTAGCCTTCCAGGCGAAGTTTCAAAGAAAAAAAGCCATATCTCAAGACTGGCCAATAAAAATAAAAGATTAAGATGGCAAAAGAAACACAGGACATGGACAGAACTCTGCCTAGAAGGCCAGCATCCCGAGGCGCCTCTTCACTGTTGACGTTGAGACTGGGTTTGCGGGTACTATTTAACGAAGCTGCCAGTTGAGGACTTTGAGGCTCTGTTTCTCAAACTAGACACTCCTATGTACTTGTCCTCTTGCTCAGTTGTGCACCGGGCCTCCCACTCTTTCCTTATTCTTGGGGTTAAGAGCCAGTTTGCTCTGTTCTGTGAAGGGAGTAGTTCACAGCGTTACATGAGATCTTTATGTTTCTTGGCAAATTTCGCGCATGGAATAGCCTTAATTTCTCAGAACAAGAATAGATTGACGAGTTTCAGAAGAAATTCTTTGTTTCTAGCCATTTTGAGCCTGTAATCGAACCCACAAGTCATTTACAACATTAACAATTGTTACACTGTATTCTGATCAATTGAATGTTATTTTAATGGACAAAAAAATGTTATTTTCTTTTCAAAAACAAGTACATTCTAAGTGACCTCAAACTTTTGAACGTGTGTGTGTATATATAAAATCTGATAGACGACAAAACGATTAGGCTAAGTATTATCCCCATCACGTCTTTGTTCGAAGGTGGAAACTGAGAGAGAGCAAACACTGGCAGTTTATTAGGTACACCACCCTGTTCACGAATATGATTAGCTTCTACAAACAGTGAGTCACGTGGACGTGGCTTTGCTGATAAAGCACGGCAGACGGGCATCGAGGCATTCAGTTACTGTTCGATGGAACGTTAGAACGGGTGAAACGAGTGACCTCGCAACTGTGAACGCGGTATTGTTCTTCAAGGCCAGTGTCTCCGAGTCAACTGCTCACATCCTGTTTAGTATTAATGGCACAGGCTGGTGGCGTGGTTTTATGATATGGGGAATGTTTTTTTGTACAAGTTAGGTCCCTTGATACCAATTGAGCAATGTCTCCACGCCCCGAATAATTCAAGCTGTTCTGGAGGCATAGGGGGGTCCGACCCGGTTCTTGGATGGCCACTGAGTGTATGTAGCCCAGCCAGTATTATCCCCCGTCACAGTGGCTTCTCTGTTAGAAGACAGTAACAAATATGTAGCCCTGCCAAGGATGCATAATAATATGATGTGGTTGATTAGGCTTGTGTTATTGTAGTAGGTTGATGGGACTAATCCCATTTATGTTAGGTTGACCTAACCAGACCAGTGACAGACGGGCATTGTTAGGGTGCCATCTCAACCCCCTGAGAAGGAGTTGATCAAGGTTAAAGTGTTACCTGTGTCCTGGCAGTCTCTTCATTCTGATCTAAAAGGCTAAAACTGATCCCAGATCAGAAATCTGAGATGCTTTATATAAACCCCAGTAACAAGACATTTTAACCCCATGTATTATTAAGTGAAAACTGCTTAAGTCCTTAACCTCATTCTGAGATAATATACGGTGACATAAGTGTTTTCATTACGTAGCACAGCAGGACAGCACAGCAGGGACCTCTGGGAGATCCTAGGAAGAATCTGGTCGCTGGTTGAATACATCGTAGTGGTGTGGTGGTGAGACTCATTTGAATTAAAATTTTTTTTGCAAGAGAGGTTTGAAGTAGCAGCAGTCAGCAGTTATACACACAAAAACACGGTACAGGACATTACATTACACATTACACGAGACATTACCATTACAGGACTTACATACAGACTACATTACATTACGACGCATTATACAATACAGGACATTACACATTACAGCGACATTACACCATACAGGACATTACACATTACAGGACATTACACATTACAGGACATTACATTACACACATTACAGGACCTTACACAACACATACAGGACATTACACATACAGGACAACATTACAGGACATTACACATTACAGGACATTACAACAAACATTACACAACAGTACAGGACATTACACATTACAACTTTACATTACACATACGACTTACACAAACAGGACATTACACAACAGGACTACATTACAGGACATTACACAATACAGGACTACATTACACATACAGAGATGACATTTACACATACAGGACATATACATACAGGACATTACTCAGTACAGACTTACACATTACACATACAGGACATTACACATTACAGGACTTACATTTACACATAACAGGACATTCACGATACAGGACATTACACATATACAGGACTTACAACATTACAGACTTACATTACACCATACAGGACATTACACATACAGGACATTACTCATTACAGGACTTACACATAACAGGACATGACATTACAATTACCAGGACATTTACACATCAACAGGACATTTACTCATCACAAGGAATTACCATTACAGGACATTACACATTACAGACATTTACTCACATTACAGGACATTACACATTACAGGACATTACCACATTACAGGACGTTACATTACACATACAGGACCATACACATTACAAGGACCTTTACACATTACAGGAGGTTTACACATTACACATACAGGACATTGACAATTACACTTTACAGGAACATTACACATTAACAGGACATACCATTACAGGACATTACACATTACAGGACATTACCAGTTTTACAGACATTAACACAGTGAACGTTACATTACACATACAGGACATTACACATACAGGACAGACATACACATTACAGGGACATACTCACATTACAGGACATTACACATTAAGGACATTACACATTACCATGAAGTTTACTATACAGGGACATTACACATTACAGGACATTACGTAAATCAGTTCATAGGTGAACTAGTCCTGATTCTCATTCATACAGGGACAGTAATTGTCACTGCTACTGTACGTAATAGTCCTTGTGTAAACGATACCGTGATGGGTAGCTATATATGTCTCATAGACATAATGAGTATATATGTTCCCTAGGTAAGATGAATCATGATGCTCCTGTTTCAGATATATATATAGAGATGATACTGATAAGGATTACACCATTCTGTAATAGTTTTAACCTGCATGGACTGACATCTACACATACAATGGACATTAGTAAACTGCTATTTACCATGTGACATGTAATAACATACGGACAATCATGTGACATACATATGGACATTATCTATCAGCAGTGGAAGCATTTTTTACACATAGTTCCTATGGTCCAAGAGTAGCATTACACATTATACAGACAATATACTCTGTAGATTTACGGAAGTCGATATTCACTTTCATCTATCAGGTGAACTTTGACTTCATTTACAGGAGACTCATTAAACATATGTTACCCAGGACATTACACACTACAGTGTAAGTGATCATTACTCAAAGATTACAGGCACATGGAGCCATTTCCACACACACAGACATGAAATTAACGATTATGTCCCATGTGAGACTGTTAATAGTCAATATGTCCTATTCAGGGGACATTATTGACACATACAGGGATGCTAAACGTTTCACTGTCAATTGTTTATTACAGACATTTACGATATACTGTAGCCACTGCTATTTAAATGTCACTGTACAGGACGTCAATTTGTTAAACAGCTCTTGTAATATGTGTAACAGAGAAATGCATTACAACGCTCCCTGGATAACTAAGATGCAGGATCTAAATTACTTGTATATTTACAAACTTATTTCCCATGGGTAATAGACGTTACATATATTCAACGCTCCATAACTGATCGCGGATGCTTACATGACATTATGCACCATACAGGACATGGAGGGTAGGAGGGTGTCCGGGGTGATCAATTTACAGCATTTAATTAGTTGTCAAATGGGCGCACCTTGATGACACATACAGGACATTATCTCCATTTGTTACAGGAATTACACATCTACAGTGGTAGCATGTCTGACATTACATCGATTACAGTTTGAAATCAGTACACATGTACATGTTGAACAGTACTTCATTTACAGGTAACTTACATCTCCATTAACAGCTATGTCCTGTAAGTGAAGTATAGTTCCTATCGGTAATATTGACAATTGTATAATGCTCAGGACTGTGATTGTTTTAAATGCTCATTGTACCACTCGATATACGGATAAACTTGTCTATGTCCCTGTTAAGTGTAATGCTAAGATCCTGTAATGTGCAAATCGCTCCTGTTTGTGTCAATGTCACCTGCTATGATGTAATGTAACGTCCTGTAATGTTAATGTTCCTGTATCGTGTAATGTCTGTACATATTATGTCCTGTATGTTGTAATGTCCTGTAATGTAATGCTCCTGTTAATGTAATGTCCAGGACGGCCTGTGTGTGTATGTTCCTTGTAATGAGTAATGTCCTGTATGTGTAATGTCCTGTAATGTAATGTCCTTGTAATGGAGTTAATGTCCTGTAATGAGTAATGTCCTGTAATGAGTGAATGTCCTGTATTGTGTAATGTCCTGTAATGTTGTATTCCTGTAATGGAGTGTAATGTCTTGTAATTGGTAATGTCCTGTAATGTGTATGTCATGTAATGATGTAATGTCCTGTATGTGTTATGTCATGTCCTGTATGTGTACATGTCCTGTAATGTTAATGTCTGTAATGAGTTAATGTCCTGTATGTGTATTGGTCCTGTGATGAGTAATGTCCTGTGATGTGTAATGTCCTGTAATGTGTAATGTCCGTGATGGGTATGTCCTGTGTGTGTAATGTCCGTAATTGTGTAATGTCCATAGTAATGTGTAATGTCCTTGTAATGTCGGTAATGATCCTGTATGTGTAATGTCCTGTATGGTAATGTAACGTCCTGTAACTGTCCTGTACATGAGTAATGTCCTGTAATGTAATGTACATAGTGATGAGTAATGTTCTGTGATGTGTTAATGTCCTGTAAGTGTAATGTTCATGTCCTGTATGTGTAATGGTGTACGTCCTGTAATGTGTAACGTCCTGTAATGTGTATGCTCCTGTATGTTGTAATGTAACGTTCCTTGATAATGATTGGTAACGTCACTGTTAATGTGAATGTCCTGTAACTGATAATGTCCTGTATGTTGTATGTCCGTGCATTGAGTAATGTCCTGTGATGAGTAATGTTCTTGATGTGTAATGTCCTGTAAGTTGTTGTATCTTGTCATGCCTGTATTACACATTACAGGACATTACACATACAGGACATTACTCATTACAGGACATTACTCATTACAGGACATTACATTACAAGACATTACAGGACATTACACATTACAGGACATTACACATTACAAGACATTACACATTACAGGACATTACACATTACAAGACATTACATTAGAGGAAGGAGCAGATGCCATCCTCGTGCGTGGTGGTGGTGTAAGATCGTGAGCAGAGGATGGAGCAGATGCCATCCCATGCCAGCCAGAAGAGAATTCTGGGTAATCCAGTGGGCGGCCATGTCCTGACGGTACCAGAATGGTCCTGAGTTCCCCCATCCTCAGCCCACTGCCAGACTCATTTCATTTGATTCATTTTTTTTTTTGGGGGGGGGGGGTAAAATAAATTAAAGTTAAAATACAAATCCTAGAGGATAACACATGCAAGCATTATAGAACACGTCTTTCTAATGTTTTGAATTAGACCCAGCCCTAGTCACATATACAGTAGAGCTTGACCCTTTGCTGTCCCTGACAAGCTTAAATCATTCATGTACATTGTTGTTAATGCCACGTCTAACAAGGTCTGTGTTTGGCCGTGTCATCCGCCGGTCTCTTTTTAACTAAAAAGAACATCAGAAAATAGATGTATTTCTCCCCAGGTTGCAATGTTTTTGATTAAAAGATGTTCCACTGAGGTGGGAGGTTAGATTAGGAAATGTGGTCACTAGGTTGTCATATAGACAGGTTTGTCCCAACAGATTCAGAAGGTTTCCTYACTCACAAACACTCATGAACAAAGCCTGCAAGAAGAGTTGTTTTTGTAATACTTTAGATTAAAGTTACCTTTAAAAAAAAAAAGAGTTACATACAGTTAAGTTATCATTAGGATATTTAACAGTTAATCATTTATTAAATACATTTATAAATCATTCAAGTTTTAAGCTCTCTGAAAATTAGTTTTTCTCTGTTTCTACCCGCCCTCCCCCCTTCTTTATCGTTGCCTTTGTTCATTACTGTAGAACAATGGTTTTGGTTAATCCTCTATCTGTCATGTCCTGCCAGTTTGGAGATTTTCAGATGTTAACAGATTTCCATTTCTGTCTGCACAGCAGGGGGGAGGAGGGGGCTATGTTCGGGCGTTCTATCGCAACTAACTTATTCATAGTGAACAAATGCTATTCAGTTACCACTATTCTTTCTCATAAAGACACTTTGGTTTCTATTAGGTGTTTGATTGTGTAGAAAAGAGTAATTAGGCATTCAAAGATTGCGAAGGGTTGAAATGCGATAGAAAGATAATTCTTATATTGCTCCATTTTAATTATGGAGTTAAAAAATAAATTCAAAAATATGATACCATTTTTTTGGGGTCTTAAAGACATCTTGTTTGTTCTCCTGCTGCCGCCGAAGCCTTCTGTTGTTAGTGGGGTCAAGTTAGGCCTCTGAGAAAGAGAACGAAAGGGCAGCTTTTGCACCATACGAGTTTCTATAATTCTCCTCWGCTGTACCGTCTGCTCCAATACAATGGAACAAACTGTTGGGATTTGCTTTCTCAAATCATTCTGAGATCGTCRAGGTTACCTCAGAAGAATCCCAAATAGAGCAGTCAGGGTTAATCCAGATTTGACTAATACTACATCCTAGTGATATTAGAATTTACAAGCGCTAAGAAGCGTTGTCCAGCTTCCTGTCCAGGGGGGTGTACTTGTACATCAAGCTGCCTCACTCTAGGGCTCCTGCTCCTATGAGCCCTACTAGCTCGCAAAAGCTCATGCAAAGCTACGTAATAAGAAGCATCGTTACTCGATTTAGAACAAAAGCAATAATCACGTTTCAAGTCTTAAAGATGGCCCCTCCCCATCCCCATCCCCTATCTACTCTGTGTGCTCTATTGTCATCTTAAACCCTTGTTGTATTAAGTCGTAGTCCATCTGTATCTCAACGTTTTTTTTAGGAACATAGGCTTCTTTGACATTTCATATTATTTTAATCTGAAAATCTGTTAAACTTGAAAGTAGGTTTTAGGATTTTGTACTTTGTATCTTTTTTTCTGTGTATGAAGTGCAATTTTCTGGGAATGGCAATGATGTACAATTACACAAACAAGGACATTGGCTGCAACTAGTATTAACAGTGCAATATTTTCTAAATTGATCTTCAATTCCATGCACCAAATTAAATGTTACAGAAAATGTAGATAATACAATGTGTGTGTAAACCCAATAGGAAATCTTTGGAGGGAGCTGAAAGTCCGTATTTCCCAGCGACAGCCCCGAAACCTGAAGGATCTGGAGAAGGTCTGTATGGAGGAGTGGGCCAAAATCCCTGCTGAGTGTGTGCAAACCTGGTCAAGAACTACAGGAAACGTATGTCTTGTAATTGCAAACAAAGGTTTCTGTACCAAATATTAAGTTCTGCTTTTCTGATGTATCAAATACTTATGTCATGCAATAAAATGCAAATTAATTACTTAAAAATCATAAATGTGATTTTCTGGATTTTGTGTTTTAGATTCGTCTCCTCACAGTTGAAGTGTACCTATGATAAAAATACAGACCTCTT
>NW_019944156.1:23942-45354 GCF_002910315.2 Salvelinus sp. IW2-2015
AGTTAATATACAGTGGGAGAACAAGGTTTGATACACTGCCGATTTTGCAGGTTTTCTACTTACAAAGCATGTAGAAGTCTGTAATTTTTATCATAGGTACACTCACATGTGAGAGACGGAATCTAAAAACAAAATTCAGAAAATCACATTGTATGATTTTTAAGTAATTCATTTCATTTATTGCATGACATAAGTATTTGATCACCTACCAACCAGTAAGAATTCCGGCTCTCGCACAGACCTGTGTTTTTCTTTAAGAAGCCCTCCTGTTCCCACTCATTACTGTAAACGCCTTTTAACTGTCCTTGGAATCTGATTACAACGTCACCATGTAATAATCGCGACACCTTTAAGTCACACACGATCCCAAATCAAACCAGACTCCAACCTCTCCACAATGCCAAGACCAGAGAGCTATGTAAGGATAGGGATAGAATTGTAGACCTGCAAGGCTGGGATGGCTACAGGACAATAGGCAAGCAGCTTGGAGAAGCAAAAACTTTGCGCAATTATTAGAAAATGGAAGAAGTTCAAGATGACGGTCAATCACCCTCGGTCTGGGGCTCCATGCAAGATCTCACCTCGGGGCATCAATGATCATGAGGAAGGTGAGGGTGAGCCCAGAACTACACGCAGGACCTGGTCAATACCTGAAGAGAGCTGGGACCACAGTCTCAAAGAAAACCAGTAACACCATTACATCGTCATGGATTTTAAATCCTGCCAGCGCACGCAAGGTCCCCATGCTCAAGCCAGCGCATCCAGGCCCGCCTGAAGTTTGCCAAATGACCATCTGGATGATCCGAGGAGACCACATTTCCTCCACATTTGTCGCAGTGTTCGCGGAGAACGTTGTGTCAAAGAATTCTCCTATGCTCGGTTTGTGGCTTCATGGAGACCTCGCTTCACGCCATACAGGCATATTAGAGCTGCTTGGTCGTGATAACGTCCCATCCCTTCGTCGCGTGCTGGTTCGGTTAGGAAAAGGAGAAACAAGGATTGAGGTTATCCTTCACCCTCCCAAGACACACCCATTCGTCCTCAATACGCGTGGGAAGGCATGGGAGGAGGTTTTGGTCCGGGACCTTCACCAGACAAGTCGAGGCTATTGTTCTATTTCTCTTGTAGGTGTGCAATGCCCTCTGTTCCTCGGGCAAGGCGTTTGCGGTCGACGGTTGGGACAGACGACTCACCGTGTATTAGATGGCTTAGTTGAGGAAATGAGCCAGTCGGCGTCTCCCAAGAGGAGTTTTCTTCCGTTATCCTAGCTTGGATTGATTCTTGTGGCCAACAACCTCTCCCTTTCCCCGGCTCCACTACAGGTGAGGTTTGCAAGAGCATGGGCTGTAAGTAAGTGTGTTCCGGGTCCTCAAGGGGCCTGGCTGGGTCTTCCCGTGGCAGCCCTATACAACGAGGATTGCCCAAACACAGGGACAAGACAGCCAGAGGAAGCGGCAACTAAGGAGTGGCTCCAGCAACGAGGTAAGAACGGCCTCTCAAGTCCTGATGGCCTTAGCCAGTGTCTCCAGACCTGAACCCCAATAAAAATCTTGGAGAGCTGAAAATCCGTGGCCCAGCGACAAGCCCCAGAACTGAAGATCTGGAGAAGGTCTGTATGAGAGGGCAGCCGGCTAGGGTGGGACCAAAAAAATCCCTGCGGTCTTGAGGCTCTTCAATAGCTGATCTCTCTTATCACACTAGAACCTGTGGGATTTTGAAACAGACAAGGAGGAATGTTACAAAAAAGGGATAGTACTTGTAAATGTTCATTTATATATATCAAGTTTAACCACTTAGGTAAGCCTTTACAACCCAAAGACTAATACGTGACATAATAATAAGTATACAAGTGGGATCAAACAGGTATATTTGTATACACATGCAGGTTTTCCACAATAGTCTTAGCTCAACAGGCAGATTAGATGTGTCTGTAATTTTTAGCTTCTTATCATAGGTACACCAACTGTGAATGAGACGGTAATCTAAAACAAAAAATCCAGAAAATCACAATTATATGATTTTTTAGTATCATTTGCATTTTTATGGCTATGACATAAGTAATTTGAATACATCAGAAAAAAGACAGACTTTAATATTTGGGCACAGAAACCTTTTGTGTTGCAATTACAAAAGATCATGACGTTTCCTTAGTTTTGCAGGTTTAACAGCACAAAGCCACACTACAGGCAGGGATTTTGGGGCACGCCCCACTCCCCATACGACTTCTCCAAGATTCTTCCTTCAGGTCTGGGGCTGTTGAGGGCAAGGCTTATATTAGATTGCTTTTTAAAAAAAATGAGCGCGATGGCTCAAGACCGGTCTTATTCACAGGCTGCCTCTCAAAGAATTTCACTTAGGTTAGGGTTTTTCAGTTTTCAGTCTGCGGGGAGACTGGTAGGCCATCAGGACCTGAATCTGCTTCGTACCCGAACATCTTGTTGGTGGCTTGTGATGTTTGTTGTATCCCGGGTCCTCTGTGGCTCTAGTCCAGTCCAGCCACCCCAGTCATTAGACTCTTTGAATCGTACCGACACGTGCAAAAGCACGTCGCGGGCTACCAGAAAGTGCCAGTCTAGGTCCAAAAGGCTTCATTAACAGCTCCTACCCCAAGCCATAAAGACTCCTGAACATCTAATCAGAATGGCTTCTTTGCAGGACTATTTGCATTGGCCCCCCCCCCCTCCCCGGCCGTGTTCTACGCTGAACTGGTACTGCGTCTCTGTATATTAACTTATAGTCACAGGTTATAACCATGAACTCCTTAAACGACCCTACTTATTCGAAATAGCCATTATTGACCTCAATTTACCTCACCTACCGGCTGAATTATTGACTCTGTTGGCGAGGGGGTACGCTTTATGGTGTTGTATAGTGAAGCCTGTTGTCATTTTACTTGATGCTTTCGTTCAATTATTGGTACTTTTATTCTTTTACTTTTTTGGCCTAAAAAATTTATGTGTATTTTTCTCTTAAAACTGCATCGTGTTGGGTATAAGGGCTTGTAGAACGTAATAGGGCACTTTTCACCCTGTAGGAGTGCTCATGCGCTCCCCGCTAATCCCCTGGGTTGTGCAGGACCATTATAATTATACAACCTCGTCCTCCCCTTTGATTGATGACCAAAGAAAAGCCACCCAGATACGCGAAAGTCTTATGATGTGGAATTGTGTTCATTCCCATCTTTACTCATGATTACAAGACTGACTCCTCTTTAGTAATAAGGTTGTGAGTGTGTGTATTTCTCTTACTTCTTCTCATTAATGCGTATGAGGCTCCACATCAAGTCTGTAGTCTGGTCTCCTGACCTATTAGGGTTATGTTGAGGATGTAGGATAAGTTATACATTATATTAGTATAGAAAGAGTCTTCTCTTATTAGTATCATAATGACTTCATAGATCCACAATTTGTTCAGTGGTCCAAGAATATAGCTGCACCATATAGGCCAAAGGAAAACTGATACAGATCCGATATCTGATTACTCTGTATAGAATGACAGGTCAGTCAACTCCCGGCGAAATAATAGAATTTTGTGACAAAGTTTCTTCAAGTGGTCTAGATGTGCACAAAACATCAGCTCTATAATGAAACTCTATATATGGCTCTCACAGGAAAGGAAGACCCAGAGTTACCTTCTTCTGCAAGGATATAGTTCATGCTTTGTAAGTAGGAAAACCTGCAGTGTATCAAATACTTGTTCTCCCCACTGTATATATATAGTCACGTATAGCTTTGGGTGTAAAGGCTACCGGTAATTATATATAATTGACATCTTCAAGTTCTCCCGTCTTTTGTAACATTCTCTTGTCTGYTTCAATCCCACAGGTTCTAGTGTGATGACAGATCAGCCTATTGATGAGCTCAGTATCCCAGCCGCTGCCCCTGTTACAGTCACCGCTCCTGTCGCTGCTCCTGTCCCTGTGGGCCAGCCAGCCCTTGAGGAACAGCTACAGCAACCTCTTGCCAAGGAGCACAAACCAAGCAGGAGGAGAAACTCCTCTGACGGCGGCTCACAGACGACCCGCAAACCACCGGGCGGTGAATCAGACAGCGACTTCGAGTCGGACCCTCCTTCCCCTAAGAGCAGCGAGGAGGAAGACGAGCCGGAGGAGGACGAAGGGCTGAACAGCGAGCAAGAGCATGGAGAATTCTTCAACGAACTGGAAAATGTGGAGGAAATGGAGACGCTGGGCCAGAGGCCTCTGTTAATGGACTCGGAGGACTCGGAGGATTACGACAAACACAGCTCCGACTCGGACTACGAGCCCAGGAAAGCTAAGGGAGGACGCTCAAAGAGGCTCCCAGGAGGTAAAGGAGGGGCAGTGGCTGCTGCAGCTACTGTCTCCCATGAGGGAAGTCCGAGCGGGGARTCCGAGGCCACGCTGATCATGATCACACCTTCCGAGTCGCCCGGTGTGGYTGCTGTTAGAGCTCCCCCTAGTGGTGGTGGAATCAAGGACATATTTGGTGCCGATGTGTTTTGCGCGGTGCCCTTCTTTCCCCCTGTGGYGTCCCCCACAGAAAGCGCAGAYATCTTCTCYGCGGCTCCCTTCAGGCAGGTGAGCCAGGAGACCGTGGCCAGCCAAGCCATGGAGGAGTTTGATGTCTTTACAAAAGCTCCGTTCARCCGGAACCTCTCCAAATCTGGCAAGACCGGCAGCAGCGAYGTCTCTATGGGTCAGAACCCGCCTGTGTCCCCTGAGATTATCGACCCKTTCGGCTTCTCCCCCTTCCAGCCCGGCCCCACGGCCCCGCCACCAACCACCTCTAGGAGTGCCGAGGACATCTTCCATCCAGCCTTCGACGATTTGACCAGTCCCCAGCAGCAGAGGCTAAAGCAGCGCAGCCTCCAAAAGCTGTCTTCACGGCAGAGGAAGCTCTCTGGMAGCACCGACGGCGGCAGCAACGGCAAGCGCCACCACGGTACGCCTACCGGCAGCCGCAAGAGCAACAAGCCCAGCTTCCGAACCCCCGAGCGTGTCCGCCGGCACAAGAAGGTCGGCAGGAGGGACTCCCAGAGCTCCAACGAGTTCCTCAGCACCTCAGACTCCAAGGAGAACATCAGCGTCGGCAGCGTACCGATGACCGACAAAGACAAAGGGTCTTCCCTACCTAGCCTTCCTAGTGAGATCGACCCCATCTTGGAYCCCTTTGGTGCCAAACCTTTCGGTCCTCAAGATGGCAGCCGACTCAACCAGGGCCAGTACCAAGGTCTAATGGACGGCAAGACAGACATAGTTTCGGCCAATGGCAGGCCTCAGACCAGCTCCCTCCACGGGGCGCTGGGGGTTGGGAACATCATGGATGACTTTGGGGCGGTGCCCTTCACAGAACTGGTGGTTCACCCTGGACATCAGCAGCAGCCGTCTCAGSTCGTGGAGCTGGATCCTTTTGGAGCTGCGCCTTTCCCCTCCAAACAGTGAATGTCTCACTCGTCTTCCCGCCACAAACACACTCGTGCTCTTGTCTTTCTCAATCACATCGCTGTGTTACGCCAAGCCTATGCAGTCCCCAGGGGGGTGAATTCCCATCCAAGGGATGGCAGCTAGATTGGTGGTGTGGTAGTTGATTATCTTTTCGGCCAAATGAAACTACCAGCAATGGCTCTAACGACTCTAAGTGTTTCCAATGCTTTTTTTTCCTTCTCAAAAATATTTTTAACACGCTAGTAACTGGATTTTGGGATCAACAAAACCAACGTAAACCTGTGGAGTATGGATGATTTATTTCAAGTTCTGTACGCCTGTACCTGTTTTCTAACAAGCCTTATATGCTGCATTGCATCGATACATTTTAACAGGATTGGGCGATTTGATAACGGTTTCACTCAAGATCACACTGTGACAAACAAGCTCGCTCAGTGTTCCGACTGGTTGAGTTGCTGCAAAAAAAAAATATATACTTTTATGTGTAGATGGTGGCCTCCTTCATGATCTACCAATAAGATTTGAGTAATTTAGCACCACAAAGCCTTATATGGGCATGGCTCTGCCCTGCTGCACAGTACCTCGGAAACCATTGGCTAAGCAAAGGGCTAACGTTRCCCTTCTGTGTCAACAGAATGAGTCGTTTCAGAGTAGGCATTTACCACTGTAATATTTCACCCGACATAGACGTTTTTCKATGCATATTTTTACATTTAGAGTCTACTTAGACACATAGCGATAAATGTTTTGGTTTTGTCATTTTTATTGCATTCTTTAAATAATAGAACGAAAAGGGATTTTGGTTCTGTTTAAAGATTGCTTCTTTTTTTTTTCATGATTTAGGACCGTTTCAATGTTAGGTTTGTTTTCTATACTTTTAGCATTACAACGGTGTCAGTAAATTAAATTCTGTTCTAATTTTAAAAAATGATGTTATTTTACCTTGAGAGGAAGAACACAACTGTTCTCCTACGTGGTGAAACTGAATCTCCCGATATCCGACTACTTCCACCTCTTCTTAGTCCTGAAACAGACTCTCTCGTCGATTTGGTAACACAAGCCATGCATTCATAAAGGGAAAGTGGGTCTAAAGAAGTACAACTTATTAGTCTAAGGTCGTGTTCAAATGAAATGCACTTTCAGCATCAACTCTTCCGTTGTCTGGTAATTATAAAACCAATGTTCCAGAAAGATCTTTACCTACCATACATACTTAAAACAGCTGGGAGTTGCCTATGGAATCCATTGGTTAATATTTATTTTAACAAGTTGCCATAATTTTGTTGTCTAAATGCAATAAACATTTTTTGGGGGGATCCAATTTGTAAGTCGCTCTGGATAAGAGCGTCTGCTAAATGACTTAAATGTAAATGATTAAATGGCCTTCAGTCATGTAGCATTTAGAGCCTTCTGTAATCCAATATGTATTTTATTACTACGACTTGGGAGTACGAAACATAGAAAGTAAGACCTGCGACAATATGGATTTTAGACACTTCGAGGACCTGTATTCTTACAGCGTCTCAGAGTAGGATTACTGATCTAGGATCAGTTTTAGATTATAATGAAGATTACATGGACCAGCSAGACTTGATCCTAGATCAGCAGTCCTACTCAGAGATGCTTTATCATTACACGCCCAGATCCCATGTATAAACCTGTTCACAAGGTTGTTTCTCAATATAAATATTGAGAAAAATACAAGCTTGTCATTCTACAACTTAAATATTACACATTTACAAAACATTGTCATTGCACATAACCCTAGTAGGGTTTTCAATAGAAATAACAGGCAGACAACTAAACACATGACTGTAGCTTTATCCTCTAAGGCAGACAGGGTCTATGTCACCTGTAGCTTAACACTAACAAGGTCCCAGCAGTCTAACAGACAACACAGTCAATTAGCACTTGTAGAATAGATCGTATGAGCATTGTTTTGTTAGCCTGTCCTCCAGAACAACAGATCTGCAGGTTCAGCTCACTGAACAGCACTGAACAGCATATGTTTATACATATTCCTACTGATAGTTAGACCTAAGTGTCATATGCTGCACAGTGTAATGCGTTCATAAGTCAGTGACTATGCATAACAAAAGGGCTACAGTACGGTTGTCAATGACATTACAACATATATAGCCAAGTTCAAAAGGAGCGCACACATTCAAATTCTTAAATACTTGTTTCCACTATTGTGAAACTTATGAACTGGTTAGTAAAAACCAAAAAGTTTTCTTTTTATTTCACTTATTTTTCTTCAAACAAAGTCTAATTAGGCCTAGATTCATAACGAAAGATCGATCCAATGCATTCACACCCCTTTGACTTTGTACACTTTTTTGTGTTACAGCCTGAATTTGAGATTGTGTCACTGGTCTACGCACAATACCCCCATAATATTGAATTATATTTTTTACAAAACATGAAAAGCTGAAATGTTTTAAGTCAATAAGTATTCAACCCCTTTGTTATGGAAAGCCTAAACAAGTTCAGGAGTACAAATTTGCTTAACATGTCATAAAGTTGCATGGACTCTGTGTGCAATAATTGTGATTTTTTTGACTACCCCACACATACATTACATAGGATTACTGTAAGGTCCCTCAGTCGAGCAGGTCATTTCAAACACAGACCAGGGAGGTTTTCCAATGTCTCGTAAAGAAGGGAACCTAGTAGATGGGTAAAAAAAAACTTTGAATATGTTGAAGTTATTAATTACACCTTGGATGGTGCAAAGATACAGGTGTCCTTCCTAGCTTAGTTACCGGTGAGGAAGGAAACCATTYAGGGATTTCACTATGATAGAAAACTGAGGATGGATCAACAACATTGTAGTWACTCTACAATACTAGCATGAAAAGGAAGCTTGTCCTGAATACAAAGCGTTATGTTTGGAGCAAACAACATCACCAAGTACCACGCTTCATATTTTCAAGCATGGTGGTGGCTGCATCATGTTATGGGTATGTTTGTCATTGGCAAGGACTAGGGAGTTTTTTTTAGGATAAAAAGAAACAGGATATAGCTAAACAGACAAAATCCTAGAGGAAAACCTGGTTCAGTCTGCTTTCTGGGAGACACGTTCACCTTTCAGCAGGACAATAACCGAAAACACAAGGCTAAATATACACTACAGTTGCATTACCAAGACGACATTGAATGTGGCTGAGTTAGTTTGGACTTAAATCAGCATTAAAATCCATGTCAAGACTTGAACATGGCTGTCTAGCAATGATGAACAACCAACTTGACAGAGTTTAAAGAATTTGTTAAAAAATGTGGTGCAAATATTGTACAATTCAGCTGGGCAAAGCTCTTAGCGACTTACCAAGAAAGACTCACAGCTGTATTCGCTTCCAAATGTGATTCTAACATGTATTGACTCAGGGGGTTGAATACTTAATTAGATATTTCTGTTTTTCACTTTTCAATAAATTAGCTAGCATTTCCCCAAAACACGTTTTCACTTTTTCATTATGGGGTATTGTGTGTAGATGGGTGACAGCATTCAAAATGTGTATTAAATATATTTCAGGATTTAACACAACATGTGGAATAAGGCAGGGGGTCTGAGTACATTCAGCGGGAACCACTTCAGCCAATATAAGATCCCCAACATGATTGCTTTTAATCAAAGTTAAGTTGTCATATTTCTTCACTGCCCTGTGAAGTGTTTCACATACCTCATTAGTGTTATACCATCAATGAATACTGATGCAGTCCCAATTAAGTCTCTTTGTTACTAACAAGAAAATGTTAAAATATATAAATCAGAAGTGCTACCTGGTATAGGATCAGGATAAGCACTTAATTAACAGAGACTACAAAACATTGTTCACTTAAAAAAAAAACACACAGTACAATCACATCTGTATGAACAGTTAACCGGATGTTGTTCAGAGAAAGAGGAAGGACCTTGYGAGTACTTTAGGTGTGTTCCTGTAGCAGCAGATAAGGGGGGGGGGGCAGTACCAGGCCTGGAGTAAACACTGCAGCTCCGGCTACAAACAACTAGCTAAGTAGAATTAGTCTCGGGAGTATCGTATTGTTGTTCCCAATGCCAGCTTTCAGGCCGAGTCTGTGCGCTTGGTCAACCTACACCTGGAGCAAAGTAGTGTGACAWCATCCCACTACCTAAAGATCCTGCAGCCAGTCACCGGAGCATTTCATAATATATGCTATTATCCAAAGCATTTCAAAATGGTTGACTGGGTGGGATTTGACTTGTTGTGGTTGGTACTGCCTTGGTCTGTCTCTGGCATGGCCGCTCCATGGTGGCAGAAGTGGGATCCCAAGCTTATTCTGGCTCCGTCCATCTGTCTTTGTAGCAGCAGTCCTTGAAGTAGTTATTTGTGTGGGGTGACGGGTAACGCTGCTTTGTGAGTGTTGTGCAGAAGGGTCCAGGTTCGAGCCCAGGGATGGGCCTGGACGAGGCCTACTCTGTTACACTAGGGGTAGCCTGGGCAGTCCTCGTCATGCTGGGGGTAGCTTGTGGCAGTCCTCGTCATGCTGGGGGTAGCTTGTTGGCAGTCCTCGTCATGCTGGGGTAGCTTGTGGCAGTCCTCGTCATGCTGGGGTAGCTTGGGCGTCTAGTCTGCCTGGGCAGTCCTAGTCTGCCTGGGGTAGTTTACTCTGGGAGTCCTAGTCTGCCTGGGGGTAGTTTCTCTGGGCAGTCCTAGTCTGCCTGGGGGTATTTACTCTGGAAGTCTAGTCTGCCTGGGGGTAGTTACTCTGGCGAGTCTCTAGTCCTAGTCCTGCCTGGGGGTAGTTTACTCTGGGCAGTCCTAGTCTGCCTGGGGGTAGTTTACTCTGGGCAGTCCTAGGTGTGCACAGTGTAGTCTGGGCAGGGGTGGCTGTGGCGGTGCGTTAAGATGAAGAGGGCAGCCTGGTGCCACCAGTAGAACATCACAATGACCAGAACATGCCACACCTGGTGGCTGGAGCCCAGGTAGTTCAACTGACCTGAGGGAAGACGCAAAGGCATGGTTATGATGGGTTTACAAAAAACATTAAAGAATGCATGGTTTCCTAACCATAACAAGGGACCTGAAATGTCATCTAGGCTCAATTTTTTCCTGTGATTCCATCTCCCCGCTTAATTCTCAACCATTTTAAAGGAGACGGACTAAAGTCCACTCACACCTTCTCCAAATCTTTTTCCAAGAAAAAGGCGAGAGGATGCAAGTAAAGAGAGGAAGAACTCAAAGTCGTGAGTGTACCTGGGAAGTAGCGTTCAGGGACCTTCGAGACGTAGAAGATGAAGGCTAAGGCAGCGATCACGTACATCCCCAGAACACGAGGAATAAAAGACTGGAGATGAGAAGAATATTAGATAATATATAGTTGCATTGGGTGTAGTCCGCTAGGGGACGATTCAAGGAGTGACATTTAGAAAAATACCCGTAGGGTTAGTTTCCTAGACACAGTTTAGGCCGTATCCTGGKCTAAAATACAGATACTCCACTGAGCAGATGATGGTGTCCAGAACGAGGCTTAATCAGTGTCCGGGAAACCAGCCCTTAAAGTTTAGAGTCCTTTGGAGATAAGAGCGTCTGCTAAATGACTTAAATGTAAATGTAAATGTAGTTAGCTGACCTGTACGATCTCCGAAGAGAAGCCCCCGTTGAGCCAGACCCAGTGTACGGTGGGGATGAGGCCGTAGCCGGCCACGCTGCAGAAGAGAATGGAGCGGAGCCGCTGCCACTGCTTGCTGAGGTAGTGCGGGTGGATCTGGGCAAAGAACACCGCCAGGATCATAGCTAGCACCGTCACCAGGTACACCTGACGCCAGTACTGAAATGAGAAGGAATAGAACAGATATTGTCCATTTTTACAATAGAAATGGATTGATTTGCTCGGGGGGGGGGCTCCCGAGTGGCACAGGCGTCACTACAGACCCTGGTTCGAATCCAGGCTGTATCACAACCGGACGTGATTGGGTGGCGCACAAATGGCCCAGCATCGCCCGGTGTTTGGCCGTCATTGTAAATAAGAATTTGTTCTTAACTGACTTGCCTAGTTAAATAAAATAAAAATATATATTTATACACCCAATGTCTCACACAAACGTCTGAGGATATGAAATGTGTTGCACCTGTTAATTAAGTAGACCTWTATATTCTTCAAGTGTTTAAAAAATACACGATACTTTTCCAGGGAATTTATTCGCTTGCCAATTTGAGTGGAATTCACAGGGATTTCATTTTCACAAGGAAAATACCAACACACAGGACTACTGGGATATACACTTCAAGTATTTTCCATTCCTCATAAACCCATTCCACAAAGCGTGACTTCATTKTATTTCAGTTATATTACTAAAAACAAATGTATTTTTTAAACCCAGACCTTTTTTCTTTGGGGAATCGGCTGAGTATTCACCCAGAGTGGAGAAGTCATGGTAGGCAGGGGAGGAGATGGTTGTCTCCCCTATGTGTGAATGTCATATGGTGGGTAAACAGGAGTGACGGACCGCAGCCATCTGGTTCTGACTGGAGCAGATTTCAGTCGCGTTCTGGGGGGGCACAATAACCCAGCACTTCCAATATGCGGGGGAAAGAGCTAACTGGCGGTGCCGCCAGAACTCTGACAGAAACAAGTGAGGGGTGGCTGGAGAAGGAACCGATGGGACACGCTTCCAAGTCTAAGTGGTTTTCTTTCAGCAGTACAGAGCAGCAATGAAATGAAACATGTATTATTTTTGATGGGAACAATGCATTTGAAGTGATACATTCAATGAACTCTTTTCAAGGGTCACCATGTAGAAATGGTGAAAGCTGAGAAAGTAGGCTCCACTACTACACTAGAGTCCTTAAGGAGTCAAACTGAACTGTTCAGAACAAAGATGCAGGGATGGAAAATGAAGCAAGCCCGCTAGCCTGAGGTTATTGAAGCTAGCCCGCCAGCCCGAGGTCAGTGAAGCTAGCCCGAGGTCAGTGAAGCTAGCCCGAGGTCAGTGAAGCTAGCCCGAGGTCAGTGAAGCTAGCCCGAGGTCAGTGAAGCCAGCCCGCTAGCCCGAGGTCAGTGAAGCCAGCCCGAGGTCAGTGAAGCCAACCCGCTAGCCCGAGGTCAGTGAAGCCAACCCGCTAGCCCGAGGTTAGTACAGTGAAAAACCTTTCTTTCCGGCTCTTTCCCATAATAATAATAATATAATACATGAGAAATAAGAAGAACACGAGAAGTAAGTAAGCTATATACAGGCCCAGTTCCAGGGTCAGTAGCTATATACAGGCTCAGTTCCAGGGTCAGTAGCTATATACAGGCTCAGTTCCAGGGTCAGTAGCTATATACAGGCCCAGTTCCAGGGTCAGTAGCTATATACAGGGTCAGTTCCAGGGTCAGTAGCTATATACAGGGACAGTTCCAGGGTCAGTAGCTATATACAATGTGCAAAAATAAAACAAGGGTCAAGTCAGAAAGCCTGTGTAGCCATTATGTTAGCTATTTATCAGTCTTATGGCTTGGGGATAGAAGCTGTTCAGGAGCCTGTTGGTGTCAGACTTGTTGCTCAGGTACGGCATGCCATGCGGAAAGAGAGAGAACTGTCTATTGCTTGGGTGGCTGGAGTCTTTAACAATTACCAATGGGCTTGCGTTCTGGGAAAGGCAAATGTACGCTCAGCCAGACGAATGCTCCGCCAATATGAATCAAGTTAAGTACGTATCTGACGTTAGAGAGCAATGGTCCGATGCTTACCAAAGGCACATATCGCCCACTGTTCCAATTCTTGATTCGCTTCCTGACAAGCAAAGTAATTTGGCCTCTCTCGAATTTCCTGAGTCTGCAAACAGAGGTGATACAACTCATGTCTCTGTAAAGCAGATGAACACTGTGCAACTCACCTACATGCTTTTAAGGAACCAACTGATGTGGCGTGTTTCATGCATCTGTGCTATCGTACGTAGGCATTAGTCTCTGGAGCATTTGATGTGTCACTCATAAATGTTAAACTGCTTTTTTTTCCGAAGGGCCTCGTGCGTTGGAATTCTCGATCTCAACTTTGTGCTTTGCGGGCCTGTCCTGGCTTTGCTCAGAGTGGGCATAATCAGCTGTTATCCTCACCGGCGCGGTCCTCCATCGCTTATCTGCTATATCTCGTTGGCGTGGTGCACTCCGCTCCAGCTGGTTATCTTCTCGCTGTTGGACGCTGGCTCATCTGTGGTGCGCGGATGCTCCGCGTCGAGCGATCACGTGGTCCGGATGACTTTCGCGCGTGCATGTCGCGCCCCGCTCGCGGTAGGTCGGGCGCGGCCCACTCACTCCCCAGCCCTTTACTACGCTGGCCCTTTGCTCCCTGGGGCATAGGTCAGTGTTATTCGGGTCGTGCTTGTGGCTGTTGGGGGGCATCGAAGTGCAGGCTGTTTATCCTGTGCCTGTCTGTTTAGGGTGCAGTCATCAGGCTGTTGATCCGTGTCGTTCGTGGTTTAGGGGCGCTTTCATGCAGTCGTGTGTGTATCGCTGGGCTTCTGGGTGGTTGGCGGCATCATCAGCTGTTATCCTGCTTCTTTTTTTTGTTGGGGGGTCATCAGGGACTGTTTATCTGCTGGTACTGTTTGGTGGGGGCATCTCAGCTGTTATGCCGTGCGTTCTGTGTGGGGGGCAATATCAGGGCTGTTATGCCTGCTTCTGTTTGGGGCATCAGACAGCTGTTATCCTGCTGTTTGGAAGCGGCCGTCACGCAGCTGCCCCCTCCCTCCTCCTGTGGCATCATCAACTGTTTCCTGCGCGTTGCGGCGGCATCACTCTCCAGCTGTTATCCTGCGGTCTGTTTGGGGCATCAGCTTTTCCTGCTTCTGTTTGGGGCATCATCGACTGTTTATCTGCGCTTCTGTGTTGGGGCAGCATCAGCTGTTATCCTGCTTCTGTTGGGGGGCATCATGGAAGACTTGTTAAATCCTGCTGTCTGTTGGGGCCAGGACCTCGAGGCGTTGGTTGAGTGCGCCCGTGCTGTGTCTGGTTTGTGGGGCTGTGTTGATGCAGGTTAGTGCGTGCATTATTGGAGTAGGTGCGCACGCCCGGTACCTGGCTCCTTCTCGGCTTGTGATGTGGGAGCGAGTCAGCGGTTTCTCGTCGCTCGGTTCGATAGGTCTATCTGCGAAGCGTTATGCGAGAGCGAGAGGGGGTGGGTATACCGTCCACGCTCCGTGCATCAATTATGTAATGGTTGTTTATGCGTCGGATTTCGGTAGTTTGGTTGGAGCTGTGGTCGTGAATCGTTGATGGCCTTGGGTGGGTCATGCTGAGGTGGGAATTTGTATGGTCCGTTGATGGTTGGCCTGATATGGTGTCCAATCGAGAGGCAGGGCGTGTTTAGTCGTTCTCTCTGATGTGGGGATCATTTTTAAGGGTAGCATTTCCATGGGTTGATTCGTGGGAAGGTCGATTGTCTACTATTTGTGAGGTTGCGTGAGGTGGGCATCAAGCAGTAGCTTCACGTCCACTGTTGTGTTCGATTTGGGTTGGGGTGTTGTTTTTGTCGTTTTGGTTCTAGGCTGGAGTTTGTACGAGTTGTGATTTAAAAGGATTATGTGTGGAACTTCTAGAGCATTGCCTGCGCCTTGGTCGTAAAGACTGGCTGGCAAGGGTTCAGACGAACAGTGACATTTAAATGTTAGGTATTTGTGAGGTTAACGACTATGGGTTGTTATTTCCCGGGATTCTGCAGGTTGGTGATTCTCTCACTCCTAGTGGCGAAGCATTCCAACCTGCTGGTAACTGTTTTAGAAAGAAATTCCCTGGAGGCAGGCGGTTCCTTCTCTCCGCCGTTGTAGGTCAACTGAGTTAGGAAGGGGCGCGCGTGTTCTTGTAGTGACGTCTGTTTTAGGGCAGATCAGTAGCAGCTTGTTTTGGACTGCTTCTTATCAGTTTGAGGGGCATCATCAGCGGTTATCTGCTTCTGTGCGGGAAGCATCAGCTGTTGTATCCCCCGTGCTATTCTGTCTCTGGAAAGGGGATCAAGTGCGGGTGTTGCTTCTGTTAATGGATTAGAGTGGCATGGGAGAGCTGTTAACTTGCAAAGAGGGCATTGATAGCGTTCTCTCGTGTGGGGGCTCGCGTGTATATCGAGGGATGTGTCAATATGGTCTGGCGGCTTTGTGTTTTAACTGGAATTCCCTGTTTCGCGCGGATGCATCCAAGAGTGCTGTTAATGCGTGCCCTTGCTTCCTGTTGGGGCCATTCAATCTTAGACTGTGGGTCACCACTAGGCTTTGGCTTATAATAGAGAGAAACGGCAGCATGCCTGCTTCTGTTTCTCTCGGGGCATTGGATATATTCATAGGGTGCGCGCTGTGAATTTCTATCCTCATGTGTGTCGAGCCTGCTTCTGTTTGGGGCAATCATTCGAGCTGCTCGTGAATCCTGCTTGCTTTGTAGGGGCGTCTATGCAGCTGTTATCGGGGCTGCTTCCTGTTTAAGGGGCATCGTATCAGCTGTTGGTATCGCTGCTTTCTGGGTTTGGGGCAGCACAGCTGTTGTATCCTGCTTCTGTTTGAAGTGACGACGCTTACAGGAGTAGGATGTTGCAGGATGTGATTGTGTGGGTACAGAGGATGGGGAGTATGGTCCGAGGTATTGTGAAAGGAAGTGATCATGGTTAAGGACAGCGTGGATATATGTTGGCGGAGGCCCAGGAGAGGGTGAGTTCCGACCGTGGCAACCTTATTTGTATGTGGCACTTGTGGTATAGTGTCTCTATGACCAATCTTCTGCTTTTTACGTGCTGCCTAAACTTAGTTTTTATGAAGATATTTGGGCCATTTAACAGGGTAAATGGGTTGAAATTAAATCGTGTTTGTTGACCTCAAGAACATTTTCAGTCATTTTCAATTTTTTTATTGTTTCTTGGTTGTGGCGAATCAATCAGGTTTTGTCTATAATCAAAGCATAATTCCTCATGGCTTTCGCTTTTTGCAGCGCGGGACTAGATTCGAGTTGGGTTAGTGCTTTGAGCTCTGTGTTTGTGGGTCAGATCAGTAGATCAAGCACTGTAATAGTCGTCTTCAGTATAGTAATCTATTTGTACACATGTTTCATGTCGGTTTCGGTAAGGCTATCCAATAGCAAGCTGCGTGATTACTCAAATGATGTGTGTTCCACAGCGCTTGGCTCGTGTTATGGGCCATGGATTGACGACATTTTTGGTGCAATTAATACTATTCTTATAGTTTTATTTACTAGGTGTATGAAATCGTCAGTTAATGGATACAAATGTCGTGATTTGGCAAAAATGACGGTGCTTGAGACTCCCGGCAGCTTCTGAATTTTTGGGGTGGGGCATGAAGAGCTGTTATCGCGTGCTTTTCTGCTTCTTTAGGGGCGTATGGCTGCGGGATCATAGGCATGTTGTTACATGCCGTGCTCCTGGTATTTCACATAATTGGCGCCAGGGGGCGTGACTTCATCGGGTGTTCGCGAGCTGGACATCTCCGGTGTTTGTGTTGCACTGCAGGGACACGCAGGGGTCATGCAGTGCACCAGCAGCTGTTTTAGATAATCACGTAGATGCTCCGTTGGCTGTTTGGGGGCGCACCATCGAGCTGTTATCGGCGTCATAGCGATGCTCTGATATTCTGTGTATGGGTGGGTACATCATTCCTCCTAGTTCTCTGGTTTTATTCGTCTCAACACTCGACGTTTGATGGATCTTCGGGTTTTGTTGCAGAAAATACTGAGACCAGTGTATATAAGCAATGTATTTTTTGTCGGCCACTCCTGTCGGTTTGGGCCAGGGTCAAATTACGGGGCATCAGGCTGTTATCGTTGCTTTTGGTGATAGCACTCAGGGGCATAAATCATGTTACACAGGTGTTGTAAGTATCACACCACACGCTTACCTGATTGGGAGGGCTAGATTCAAGCTGTTCATATACTGCTTCGCGTGTTGGCGAGGCGTACGCATTTTGCTGCCCACGCTGTTTGAGCTGGGCTGCATGTGCTGTGGTGGGGTCAAAGGAATCCTCAGGCTGTCTTATCCTCGCTGTGCTGTGGTGGGGGCATCCGTGACTAGTTTGCTTCTCTGTTCCACCTGCTTTTGTTGGGGGCATTCATCAGGCTGTTGACTGTGGCAGGGCTTCGCGGCTCTGTTGGGGGGCAAGGTCATCGGAGCCGTGTTTAGTCGTGCTGGCTTTCTTGTTGGGGGCATCATCAGCTGTGTATCCTGCTTCTGTTTAGGGGCATCATCAGCTGTTATCCTGCTTCTGTTTAGGGGCCTCAATCAGCTGTTATCGCTCTGTCTGGTCTGTTTGGGGGATGCATCCAGCTGTTATCCTGCTTCTGTTTTGGGGGCATCATCAGCTGTTATCCTGCTTCTGTTTGGGGGCATCATGCTGGTTGATCCGCTGCTTCTGTTGGGGTCGATCAGCTGTTATCGTCTGCTTCTGGTTGGGGGTCTGATCATCGTTCTGTGTATCCTGTCTTCTTGTTGGGGGGCATCATCAGCTGTTATCCTTGCTTCTGTTTGGGGCATCAGGCTGTTATCCTGCTTCTGTTTGGGGGCATCATCAGCTGTTATCGGCTGCTTCTGTTGGGGGCAGTCAGTCGATCGCTGTTATCGCTGCTTCTGTTTGGGGGGCATGCATCAGCTGGTTATCCTGCTTCTGTTGGGGGGCATGCATCGCTTGTTATCGGCTGCTTCTGTTTGGGGGGCATCATCAGGTGGTTATATCGCTTGCTTCTGGTTGGGGGGCACATCTATGCGTTCTGTTTGGGGGCATTCATCAGTCGTGGTTACAGCTGCTTCTGTGTGTTGCGGCATCATTCAGCTTGGTTATGTGCCTTTCATAAGTTTAGCGTGTCACGTAGATCATATGACGCTGTGTTATGTCCGAAATTACTTGACCTATTGTTTCTGATTGTAGGGATGGGAACATTTCTATAGATAGATGATGAAATTATACTTCATGCGGAAGTATGTGGCGTGTCATATGTCTGTGGACTGGGTCTAAGCATCAGTCTGTTATGGGCCTGCTTACTGCTCTATGGAGCGTCAGAGATGCACTAGAGATTAACGCCCTGTGTTAGAGGTTCGGCAAACAGTCCACCCCTCATCTGTCGCTTAGCTCGTTTTGTTGCTAGGGGGGCACCTCATCGAGCTGTTTATGTCTCTAGTGCCGGCTGGCACTTTCAGGATGTGTCAGAAGGCGGCATGACCATAAGACATAGTTTTTAAGTATATAATTTCAAATTAGTATTTTAACTGCTTTTAACTTCCATGGTGTGTTGGTTTAGGAGTGGGGGCATGAGAGTCAGCGGACGTAGTTACTCCATCCTCCCCTTCTTGCGTTCTGTGTTGGGGGGCAATGGAATGCCCCAGCTCGTTAATGTCGAGTGACCATGCTACACGCGTGAGCTTCTCTTGTGTCGCTTTGGGCGTTTCTGAGGATTGGGTCTGCTGCACAGCTGAGATAATGAATCCTGTTTTGGTGGCAGCTCCCAAAGCGACACATGTGACTGGGTTCGCTGATGTCGCGCGGGTCTGGTGGCGTGATGGTTATTGGGGGGGGCGTTCAGATCATAGGCCTGGTGATACGGGTGCTGCACGACGCTGCCCCTGTAATAACTGTCGATTTTAAAGAGAGATGGTATAATTCTGGCTATTGCTGGGGTTTTTTTTAGGTCGGGCAAGCAGAGATACAAGAGGCTAGGTTATGAATCGGCCTCGGTGGAGGCTCCTTTTCATCGTCTTTAGAGGTGTGCCATGCATCAGAACTGCTGCGGTGTATCCCGTTGACTGTGACCGTGATTGGGGGGGCAGACTAGTATACAGCTCGCGTGTTATCGTGCTTGGTTGGTCTTGTTTGGGGCGGGCATCATCAAAGTGCTCTATCGGACGCTTTGTTTCTAGCATGCAGTCCTGGGGCCGCCACGATATGATGAGTTATGTTAGCTACTGATGTCTATGTGTGCTTTGATTCTTGAGAGTTATTGAGAGTCGATCATCAGTGTGACTAATTGTAATTGGACTGGGCGGAAGATGAGCCTGTCCTGGTTTCAGGTGCGAGCGCAATCAGAGTTCCGTAGAGTAAATTCTGTATTAGTTGCGTGTAGGCTGCTATCATCTTGTGTCGGATACGAAATATTGTAAACTATGACAAAGGAACCCCTGTTACCTGTATGGCGTAAGAGACTGTGTACAGATGCGCTACGACTACGCTGTGCTGTGGGGCATCAGTCATGCGCAGCGTGTTCCGTTACAGAGTCAGAGAACAAATAGGTGGTAGTGGCATACCTTAGAGTCTGCTCACTTGGGTGAACTCTGGTAGATGTTGGTCGCGCATGGGAAGGGTGAGAATATTCCATATATGTCAAGGTCTGTTTTTATTTACGCCTGTTTCGGTAGTAGTTTAGATGGCTCCAAAGTTCGGGGGAGCCTGGTTTGGTGTCTGTAGGAACGTTTGCTCATGGTGTGTGTGTGGAGCCACTTTAGCTTGCTTGGGTCTCAGGTTATGAGATCCCTGAAGGCCTGCGCTCGTGGCTGTGTGGAGCAGGGAAACGGACGAGCATGGTGCATAGCCATAGGCATGGTGACTAGTCCCTCCCGGCTACACACTTTGACCGCGACTAGAGTCTTAGTTGCGATGTACGTTGCGCTGGTAAGGTGCTATTTTTAGTAGGCGAGTGCTGGGGCTGGAGTTGGGGCCGCGGAAATATGTAAAATTTATGTCCAGGGGATTTCCGCTCGAAGTCAAAGTTTGCATTAAGCACCTGCAGCTGTAGTATATTATGCCATATTTGACAGTGCTGGGCTTCTCGCATTTGTGAACGAAGCCAGTATGCGTGGGCAGAGCCGCCTACAAGGTACTAGGTAGCTGTTTGTTTTCAATTCATGCCACATGCTCATCTGTTGAGTGTGTTCATGCCATCAGCCAGTCTTTGGTTATATCTCAGCCCGCGCTGCTTTCGCTGTTTGGGGGCGCATGCATCACGTGGTTAGTCCCGCTTGCTGGGTGTTGGGGGCATCGATCAGCTGTATATGCCAGCTGGCTTCAGGTTGGGGCGCGCGCCGCAATTCATCAGGCTGGTTACTCCTCGGGTTTTCTTATAATATCTGTTTGGAGGGCTCATGCAGCTAGTTAAATAGGTGCCTGCTTCTGTTGGGAAGGGCAATCCATCAGCTGAGTAATAAGTCCTCTGCATTTATTACGTGTATCTCGTCGGTAGGTTGTTGGGGGTGCACATAATCAGCTGTTAAATCTGACGTCTGCCTAATGCCCACACCATATTGGTTCCGTTCTTGCTATATAAAAACAAATAGATGAAGAGTAATTGTAGGGACTTTTAATAACCTGCAAACACCAAGTTAGGGGGGCTAATCAATCTAGACTCTGTTCTAACTTATAAGGCCGTCATCACTAGTCAACGATTCGGGCCTCTCATGTTGGGATTATTGCGGGGCAGTTGTGTATCCATCCACACCCTTGTGTGGAAATTATCCGCCATTGACATCTTCTGTCATGGTGCTCATGAGGTGGGGGGGATTCATCATCAGCTGTTTATTCGGGATTGGAACTGCCTTCATCATTGTTTTGTGTAGATGGTAGCACATTTATGTCATAGGCATTGTTTTCCTGGCTTACTGCATTGCGCTGTCGCGCGCTGAATTAAGATAGAGACGCATGGCGTTTGGTTGTGAGGGCTGCTTCTGTTGGGGGGCATGGCATGCGAGGCTGTTAATCCTGGGCTTCCTGTGGGGGGCATCATCAGCTTGTTATATCCTGCTTCTGTTGGTGCGGATATAGCTATATCGTGTCCTTGTTTGGCACACGTGGCGAGGAGCAAATGGGAGCAAGAGCTGGCCGTTCTGAAAAAAGGGGCAAAACAAATTTCACAAGAATGGAAGAGACACTTAAGATTTCCAGGCCTGCACTGGACGGCGCTGGGCTGGTAGACTGATGATTTACTAGACTGCCGGCTGGTACATTCGCGGCTCAAATATTGTGCCATACAAGATGTTGAGAAAATTCCGGACTTTAGTGGTCTGTTGGGTAG
>NW_019944156.1:45379-51729 GCF_002910315.2 Salvelinus sp. IW2-2015
TGGTATATAGTCTTATTTTTCTACTGTATTATTGACTGTATGTTTGTTTTACTTCATGTGTAGCTCTGTGTTGTTGTATGTGTCGAACTGCTTTTCTTTATCTTGGCCAGGTCGCAATTGTAAATGAGAACTTGTTCTCCACTTGCCTACCTGGTTAAATAAAGGTGGGGGGGGAAATGACAGGTCTCCGCTCTGTCCCCAGCTCTGCATGCTGTGCTCTGTGGGATACCACCTGTTCTGCTGTCACCGCTCAGAGAAGACCAGTCGCCGCTGGATGGCTTTGGACTACGCTGGCATCTCCATAGGCATCCTGGGCTGCTACGTACCTGGGGTCTTCTACGCATTCACTGCAATAACGTATGTAACAAACTTCTAACCACGTAAAACGCTTTTCCTTGCTGTTACCTCACTATATACAATGTGAGCAAGTGAGGTGAGATAAAGGAGGTGAAGGCCAAAAAAAAAAGGCCATGGTGGCGAAGTAAATACCATATAGCAAGTAAAACACTGGAATGGTTGATTTGCAGTGGAAGAATGTGCAAAGTAGAGATAGAAATAATGGGGTGCAAAGGAGCAAAATAAATAAATACAGTAGGGGAAGAGGTAGTTGTTTGGGCTAAATTATAGATGGGCTATGTACAGGTGCAGTAATCTGTGAGCTGCTCTGACAGTAGGGGAAGTAGTTCATTAAACTATGTCAGGAGGAGCGTACACAACCACTGGACAGAGAGAACAAAACTATTTCAGAGAAGAAATGCTYTGAATGAAAGCTACATTCCTCATATTTTGGCTTATCTAAGGTCACGGAAGGTCATTGGAACTTGGAATATGAATCTGGTTGCAGTGGCTATTCAGATTGAGTGTCTGTTACCGCTCAGAGAAGTGGTGTAGGCTATATTCTTGATTACTTGTGTACTCTCCTCATCTCCTTCTTAAAACRAATTGGAGGAGAAAATATGAGGTTCCTCTCCTCTGACCTCCTCTTGCAATGAGTTGACACGAATCAAGGAAATACAATTGAGATTCATCCATTGTGCCATTTTGTAGGGCAGTATAGTGTCACTCACTCCCCCACCAGATATGGTATAGTAAACACCTCACCAGGTATGGTATAGTAAGCACCCCACCAGGTATGGTATTGTAAACACCCCACCAGGTATGGTATAGTAAACACCATACCTGGTGGGGTGTTTACTATACCATACCTGGTGAGGTGTTTACTATGCGTACCCGGTGAGGTGTTTACTATGCCGTACCTGGTGAGGTGTTTACTATACCATACCCGGTGAGGTGTTTACTATGCCGTACCCGGTGAGGTGTTTACTATACCATACCTGGTGAGGTGTTTACTATACCATACCTGGTGAGGTGTTTACTATGCGTCCACCGGTGAGGTGTTTACTATGCCGTACCCGGTGAGGTGTTTACTATACCGTACCCGGTGGGGTGTTTACTATGCCGTACCCGGTGAGGTGTTTACTATACCATACCTGGTGGGGGAGTGAGTGACACTATACTGCCCTACAAAATGGCACAATGGATGAATCTCAATTGTATTTCCTTGATTCGTGTCAACTCATTGCAAGAGGAGGTCAGAGGAGAGGAACCTCATATTTTCTCCTCCAATTCGTTTTAAGAAGGAGATGAGGAGAGTACACAAGTATTCAAGAATTAGCCTCAACCATTTCTCTGAGCGGTAACAGACACTCAATCTGAATAGCCACTGCAACCAGATTCATATTCCAAGTTCCAATGACCTTCCGTGACCTTAGATAAGCCAAAATATGAGGAATGTAGCTTTCATTCAGAGCATTTCTTCTCTGAAATAGTTTTGTTCTCTCTGTCCAGTGGTTGTGTACGCTCCTCCTGACATAGTTTAATGAACTACTTCCCCACTGTCAGAGCAGCTCACAGATTACTGCACCTGTACATAGCCCATCTATAATTTAGCCCAAACAACTACCTCTTCCCCTACTGTATTTATTTATTTTGCTCCTTTGCACCCCATTATTTCTATCTCTACTTTGCACATTCTTCCACTGCAAATCAACCATTCCAGTGTTTTACTTGCTATATGGTATTTACTTCGCCACCATGGCCTTTTTTTTTTGGCCTTCACCTCCTTTATCTCACCTCACTTGCTCACATTGTATATAGTCTTATTTTTCTACTGTATTATTGACTGTATGTTTGTTTTACTTCATGTGTAGCTCTGTGTTGTTGTATGTGTCGAACTGCTTTGCTTTATCTTGGCCAGGTCGCAATTGTAAATGAGAACTTGTTCTCCACTTGCCTACTGGTTAAATAAAGGTGGGGGGGGGGAAATGACATGGTCTCCGCTCTGTCCCAGCTGCATGCTGTGCTCTGTGGGATACCACCTGTTCTGCTGTCACCGCTCAGAGAAGACCAGTCGCCGCTGGTGGCTCTGGACTACGCTGGCATCTCCATAGGCATCCTGGGCTGCTACGTACCTGGGGTCTTCTACGCATTCTACTGCAATAACGTATGTAACAAACTTCTAACCACGTAAAACGCTTTTCCTTGCTGTTACCTCACTTGACATTTCCCCAGCTGTAGTTCAGTTTGCATGAAAATCCACAACTTCCGGGACAGCTTGCATGTAAGGTTTTGTGTACGAGGTGTAGTAGTGTTAGGGCTGTTAGTCGATGAGTGGATGTTAGGTTTGATAGGAGTCGATATAATCCATCCAGTGGGGATGTACCTGGCCTGAACAGCACCCTCTGAAGGATGCCTCAGTCAACAGTTATCCTGCTTTCGTTGGGGGCATCCTACTGTTATCCTGCTTCTGTTGGGGGCATCAGCTGTTATCCTGCTTCTGTTGGGGGCATCAGCTGTTATCCTGCTTCTGTTGGGGGCATCATCAGCTGTTATCCCGCTTCTGTTGGGGGCATCAGCTGTTATCCTCGCTTCTTTGGGAGGCAATCAGCTGTTTATCTGCTTCTCTGTTAGGGGGCATCTCAGCTGTTATCCTGCTTCTGTTGGGGGATCACATCAGCTGTATCCTGCTTCTGTTGGGGCATCATCAGCTGTTATCCCTGCTTCTGTTGGGGGCCATCATCAGCTGTTATCCTGCTTCTGTTGGGGGGGATCCATCAGCTGTTTATCCTGCTTCTGTTTGGGGCATCATCAGCTGTTATCTGCATTCTGTTTAGGGCTCATCAGCTGTTATCCTGCTTCTGTTTGGGGGCATCATCAGCGTGTATCCTGCTTCTTTTAGGGGCATCATCAGCTGTTTACTGCTTCTGTTTGGCGGCATCATCAGCTGTTATCCTGCTTCTGTTGGGGGCACATCAAGCTGTTATCCTGCTTCTGTGGGGGGCATCAGCTGTTTATCCTGCTTCTGTTGGGGGCTGCATCAGCTGTTATCTGCTTCTGTTGGGGGCATCAGCTGTTATCCTGCTTCTGTTTGGGGCATCATCGCTGTTATGCTGCTTCTTTGGGGCATCAGTGTTTATTCCTGTTCTGTTGGGGGGCATCATCAGCTTGTTATCCTGCTTCTGTTGGGGGCATCAGCTGTTATTCCTGCTTTGTTTTGGGGCATCATCAGCTGTTATCGCTGCTTCTGTTGGGGCAGCATCCTGCTTCTGTTTGGGGCATATCAAGCTGTTATCCTGCTTCTGTTTGGGGCATCATCAGCTGTTATCCTGCTTCTGTTTAGGGCATCATCAGCTTTTATCCTGCTCTTGTTTGGGCTCATCAGCTGTTATCCTGTTCTGTTGGGGCAGCATCAGCTGTTATCCTGCTTCTGTTTGGGCATCATAGCTGTTATCCTGCTTCTGTTTGGGGCATCATCAGCTGTTATCCTGCTTCTGTTGAGGGGCATCAGCTGTTATCCTGCTTCTTTTGGGGGCATCAGCTGTTATCCTGCTTCTGTTTGGGGCATCATCAGCTGTTATCCTGCTTCTGTTGGGGCAGATCTGCTTCTGTTTGGGGCATCATCAGCTGTTTATCCTGCTTCTGTTTGGGCATCATCAGCTGTTTATCCTGCTTCTGTTTAGGGGCATCATCAGCTGTTATCCTGCTTCTGTTGGGGCATCATCAGCTGTTATCCTGCCTTCTGTTGGGGGCAGCATCAGCTGTTATCCTGCTTCTGTTTGGGGGCATCATAGTGTTCCTGCTTCTGTTTGGGGGCATCATCAGTTGTTATCCTGCTTCTGTTTGGGGCATCTCAGTTGTTTCCTGCTTTGTTTGGGGCATCATCAGCTGTTATCCTGCTTCTGTTGGGCATCATCAGCTGTTATCCTGCTTCTGTTGGGGCATCATAGCTGTTATCCTGCTTCTGTTTGGGGCATCAGCTGTTATCTGCTTCTGTTTGGGGGCATCATCAAGCTGTTATCCTGCTTCTGTTGGGGCATCATCAGCTGTTATCTGCTTCTGTTGGGGGGCATCATCAGCTGTTATCCCTGCTTCTGTTTGGGGGCACCATCAGTGTTATCCTGCTTCTGTTGGGGCATCAGCTGTTATCCTGCTTTCTGTTGGGGGCATCACAGTGTTATCCTGCTTCTGTTGGGCATCAGCTGTTATCCTGCTTCTGTTGGGGGCATCATCAGCTGTTATCCCGCTTCTGTTGGGGGCATCAGCTGTTATCCTGCTTTCTGTTGGGGGCATCAGCTGTTATCCTGCTTCTGTTGGGGCATCTCAGCTGTTATCCCTGCTTCTGTTGGGGGCATCCTCAGCTGTTATCCTGCTTCTGTTGGGGGCATCATCAGCTGTTATCCTGCTTCTGTTGGGGCATCATCAGCTGTTATCCTGCTTTGTTGGGGGCATCATCAGCTGTTATCCTGCCTTCTGGTTTAGGGGCATCATCAGCTGTTATCCTGCTTCTGTTTAGGGGCCTCATCAGCTGTTATCCTGCTTCTGTTTTGGGGCATTATCAGCTGTTATCCTGCTTTTTTGGGGGATCATCAGCTGTTTCTGCTCTGTTTGGGGGCATCATCAGCTGTTATCCTGCTTCTGTTGGGGGCATCAGCTGTTATCCTGCTTCTGTGGGGCATCAGCTGTTATCTCTGCTTTGTTGGGGGCATCATCAGTGTTATCCTGCTTCTGTTGGGGGCATCAGCTGTTTATCCTGCTTCTGTTTGGGGCATCAATCAGCTGTATCCTGCTTCTGTTGGGGCATCAGCTGTTATCCTTGCTTCTGTTTGGGGGCATCATACAGCTGTTATCCTGCTTCTGTTTGGGGGACAGCTGTCATATCCTGCTTTCTGTTTGGGGCATCTCAGCTGTTTCCTGCTTCTGTTGGGGGCAGCATCCTGCTTCTGTTTGGGGCATCATCAGCTGTTATCTGCTTCTGTTTGGGGGCATCATCAGCTGTTATCCTGCTTCTGTTTAGGGGCATCATCAGCTGTTATCCTGCTTCTGTTTTAGGGGCAATCATAGCTGTTATCCTGCTTCTGTTGGGGGAGATCAGCTTTGTTATCCTGCTTCTGTTTGGGGGATCATCAGCTGTTTCTGCTGTCTGTTTGGGGGCATCATCAGGCTGTTATCCTGCTTCTGTTGGGGGATCAGCTGTTATCCTGCTTCTGTTGGGGGCATCAGCTGTTATCCTGCTTCTGTTTGGGGCATCATCAGCTGTTATCCTGCTTCTGTTGGGGGCAAAGCATGCTTCTGTTTGGGGCAGATCATCAGTGTTTCGCTGCTCTGTTTGGGGCATCATCAAGCTGTTATCCTGCTTCTGTTTAGGGGCATCATCAGCTGTTATCCTGCTTCTGTTAGGGGCATCATCAGCTGTTATCCTGCTTCTGTTGGGGCAGCATCAGCTGTTATCCTGCTTCTGTTTGGGGGCATCATCAGCTGTTATCCTGCTTCTTTTGGGGGCATCATCAGTTGTTATCTGCTTCTGTTTGGGGGCATCATGCAGTTGTTATCCTGCTTCTGTTTGGGGCATCATCAGCTGTTATCCCTGCTTCTGTTGGGCATCATCAGCTTGTATCCTGCTTCTGTTGGGGCATCATCAGCTGTTATCTGCTTCTGTTGGGGGCATCAGCTGTATCCTGCTTCTGTTGGGGGCATCATACAGCTGTTCCTGCTTCTGTGGGGCATCATCAGCTGTTTATCTCTTTCTGTTTGGGGGGCATCATCAGCTGTTATCCTGCTTCTGTTTGGGGGCAACCATCAGCTGTTATCCTGCTTCTGTTGGAGGGCATCATCAGCTGTTATCTGCTTCTGTTTGGGGGCAATCATCACTGTTATCCTGCTTCTGTTTGGGGGCTCATCAGCTGTTATCCCTGCTTCAGTTGGGGGCATCATAGCTGTTATCCTGCTTCTGTTTGGGGGCATCATCAGCTGTTATCCTGCTTCTTTTGTTTTGGAGGGCTCATCAGCTGTTA
>NW_019944156.1:51754-59790 GCF_002910315.2 Salvelinus sp. IW2-2015
ACCGTACCCCTGCAGGTGCCTACTATACCTACCCCGTTGAGGTGCTACTATACCGTACCGGTGAGGTGCTTACTATACCAGTACCTGGTGAGGTGCTTACTATACCCTACCCTGGTGAGGTGTTTACTATACCGTACCCGGTGAGGTGTTTACTATACCGTACCCTGGTGAGGTGTTTACTATACCGTACCGGTGAGGTGTTTACTATACCGTACCCGGTGAGGTGTTTACTATACCACCGGTGAGGTGTTACTATACCGTACCGGTGGGTGTTTACTATGCCGTACCCGGTGAGGGCTGCTTACTATACCGTACCCGGTGGGTGTTTACTATACGTACCTGGTGGAGGTGTTTACTATACCGTACCCGCGTGGAGGTGCTTACTATACCGTACCCGGTTGGGTGCCAGTTACTATACCGTACCGGTGGGGTTTTACTATGCCGTACCCGGTGGGGTGCTTAACTATACGTACCCGGTGAGTGTGCTTACTATACCTACCCGGTGGGGTGTTTACTATACCGTACCTGGTGGGTGCTTACTATACCATACCTGGTGGTGTTTACATACCATACCGTGAGGGTGCTTACTATACCATACCCGTGAGGTGCTTACTATTACCATACCCGGTGGGGTGCTTACTATTACATACCTGGTGGGGTGTTTACTATGCCATACCTGGGTGAGGTGTTTACTATACCATACCTGTGGGTGTTTACTATACCATACCTGGGGGGTGCTTACTATACCATACCCTGGTAGGTGTTACTATACCATACCTGGTGAGGTGTTACTATACCGTACCGGTGAGGTGTACTATACCTACCGGTGGGTGTTTACTATACCATACCTGGTGGGGTGTTACATACCATACCTGGGGGTGTTACTATACCGTACCCGGTGAGGTGTTTACTAATACCGTACCCGGTGAGGTGCTTACTATACCATACCCGGTGGGGGCTTACTATACCGTACCCGGTGGGGTTTACTATAACCGTACCCGGTGGGGTGTTTACTATCCGTACCCGGTGGTGCTTACTATACCGTACCCGCGTGTTGTTACTATACCATACCTGGTGGGGTGTTTACTATACCCTACCCCGGTGGGGTGCTTACTATACCGTACCCGGTGGGGTGCTTACTATTACCGTACCCGGTGGGTGTTTACATATGCCGTACCCGGTGGGTGCTTACTATTACCGTACCCGGTGGGGTGTTTACTATACCGCTACCTGGTGGGGTGTTTACTATACCGTACCTGGTGAGGTGTTTACTATACCAGTACCTGTGAGTGCTTACTATACCATACCCGGTGGGGTGCTACTATGCCATACCTGGTGGGGTGCTTACTATGCCATACCTGGTGAGGTGGTTACTATAACCATAACCTGTGGGGTGTTTACTATACCATACCTGGTGGGTGCTTACTATACCATACCCGGTGAGTGCTTACTATACCATACCTGGTGAGGTGCTTACTATACCGTACCGTGAGTAGTGCTTACTATACCATACCTGGTGGGGTATAGTAAGCACCTCACCAGGTATGGTATAGTACCCACCTGGAAGCAGAAGAGTCCTATGGAATAGATGACATAGTCCTCCCGGGAGGCCCCGGTGGCAGGCAGCACAGACGCCATGTCGTAGATCCCCAGCGTGAAGAACAACAGGAAGCCCAGCAGGTGGCTCCAGATATTCACTGTCTCATTGGACAGGATGAACAGACTACAGGAAGTAAACACAGATATTCGCCATCTCATTTAGAAAGGAACAGACTACAGGAAGTAAACACAGATATACACCGTCTCATTGTGCAGGATGAACAGACTACAGGAAGTGACACATGATATAAGTGTTAGGCCTAGGTAGGATCTGAAAAATGTACAAGCTGTCAAATTCTTGATTCCTCTGTCCTCGTTTTCTCAAATTTTACCCTCTTTCTCATTGGAGGAGAGGCTCCAACATCTCTCCTCTTGGATCTCAGAGAGAGAGAGGTGAGGAATGGAAGAATCAAGGACAAGAGGAATCAAGGATTTGACAGTTAAATGTGGCCCAGATCTGTATGAGTTCAGCATACTGCACAGAGCAAGTTCCATGCATCTGTTATTTAGTTGTGTATGTTAAAACCCACCTTTTGATGCATAGCCTGGAGGGCAGGTAGGCTCTGTAGCCGTCTGTGATGTAAGGGTTATCCCTCAGGAACACTGGGATCTGTTCGTATGTGTACAGCCTTATCCCTCTGGGAACCAGCACGGGCCAGTACTGGTATCTCCCCCCCAGCTCGATGTAGTGGGCACTCTTCATCAGCTTCTGAGGCATGGTGGAACTACAGGARCGTTTAGGTGTCACCGCTGCATCGCAGTCATCTGCTGGAAGAGAGAAAGAGAGACATCTTTTAAGTCAGAAATCAGTCAGGTATTTAGACAACTAGTCCTAGCTAGTAGTTTGGAATGAAAGAGAGAGATAGTGCCTTCAGAAAGTATTCATACCACTTGACYTTTTCCACATTTTGTTGGGTTACAGCCTGAATTTAAAAATGGATTAAATTTACATGTTGTGTCACTGGCCTACACACAATACCCCAAAATGTCAATGTAGAATTTTGTTTAGACATTTTGACAAATTAATTTAAAATGAAAAATCAGAAATGTCTTGAGTCAATAAGTATTCAACCCATTTGTTATGGCAAGCCTAAATAAGTTCAGGAGTAACATGATTTTTGAATGACTACCTCATCTCTGTACCCAACACACACAATTATCTGTAAGGTCTCTCAGTTAAGCAGTGAATTTCAAACACAGATACAACCACAAAGACAAGGAAGGTTTTCCAATGCCTCGCAAAGAAGGGCACCTATTGGTAAAAAGCAGACATTGAATATCACTTTGAGCATGGTGAAGTTATTAATTACATGTTGAATGGTGTATCAATACAGCCAGTCACTACAAAGATACAGGTGTCCTTCCTAGCTTAGTTGCCGGAGAGGAAGGAAACCGTTCAGGGATTTCACCATGAGGCTAATGTTGAGTTTAAAACAGTTAGAGTTTAATGGCTGTGATAGGAGAAAACTGAGGATGGATCAACAACATTGTAGTTACTGCACAATATTAACCTGAATGACAGAGTGAAAAGGAGGAAGCTTGWACAGAATACAAATATTCCAAAACATGCATTCTGTTTGCAATAAGGCACTAAAGTAATACTGCAAAAATGTGGCAAAGAAATTTGCGGGGAAAAATGTGGGGAAAATACAACACATCACTGAGTACCACTTCATATTTTTTAAGGATGGTGGTGACTGCATCATCTTATGGGTTTGCTTGTCATCGGCTAGGACTGGGGAGTATTTCAGGATAAAAAGAAACGGGATAGAGCTAAACTAAATCTAAGGCGAGACTTGAAAAATGGTGTCTAGCAATGATCAACAAGCAACTTGACAAAGTTTGAAGAACTCTTAAGAGACCCAGAAAGACAGCGGTAATCGCTGCCAAAGGTCATTCTTAACTGACTCAGGGGTGTGAACACTTATGTCAATTAGATATTTCTCGATTTCATTTTCAATACATTTGCAAAAAAAAAGTCTAAAAACAAGTTTTCACTTTGTCATTATGTTGTATTGTGTGTAGACAGTCCATTTGCAAAAAAAAAGTCTAAAAACAAGTTTTCACTTTGTCATTATGTTGTATTGTGTGTAGACAGACGGGTGAGATAAAAAACAACAACATTTAATCCATGTTAAATTCAGGCTGTTACAACAATGTGGAATAAGTCAAGGTGTATGAATACTTTCTGAATTATTATCAGTTGATCTGTTGGAATGGATACGTGATTATGTTTCCCTTGTTATTCACAGTGTAAAACATACAACGAACTAAAATACAATGAATTGAACATAGCTAAAAATTATAATTAAGCCACTAGCATGTACACCCTTGAGTATCGACAAGACACGTCTTGACCGGTAGCTAGCTAAAATTCTAGCTAACTATCTGTGCTAATCACTGATCAGTCCATTAAAAAGCCATGTGTATTGATTCAGTTAGCTAATGATTAAACGGGTGATGGTTTGCTATAACGTACATCAGTTAGCTTTATAATCAGCAAACTAGCCAATAAACTGCATTTGGCAATAACTAAGTAGATAGCTAGTAAGCTCTCATGCTAGCTAGCGAAGTTGTTGCTATTTAAAGCTGGCTAAATCCTGATCAAAAGAGCTTACCTTTCAGTTTGGTGTACGCGTAGTTAGAGCCATTCAGATATTTCTTGTATGAATTACTGTACATTTATTTGGACCTCGTAATAGCCACGTTTACAACAACAGTTGACACATCAAAACACAAGCAGGTTCCCATCTTCCAAATCATCAATTCCTCTGACGTCATCAGTGATGGACCCAGTCAAATTCGTTCGTTTGAGTTGCCTGATTTAAAACCAAAAACTATTTGGCTGTAGTGCTGAAATCAGTGCAGGTTTGCGTTTGCTTTTCTGTGGTCAGACCGCAGATAGGTTACTATCTTTCCACGTGATAAAACAACTAGTAGTTATTATGTCTAATTCTCATTAAATGGCTATCAATGAGCATAGAATATAATATAATCGAGCCTATCATTCAGTTATTATCCGAATTCAACAATCTTAGTCATTGATAAAATGTTGATTGATGATGCCAATAAATATTTTTTCTAGCCTACGATAATATTTGGACAAATAAACTAGAAAGAAATATGATTTTATAACCGTATAGGTAACGTAACATGGCAAGCCTAGAACACAGGGAATGATTAAGGCCTCTAGTGGCCAAAAGGTTGAAATAGCATGGGCAGCGCCATTGRGGACATCTAACATTTTAATGTAGTCAACTGGGTGGGACTTCCAACTCCATTGGCTTGTCTGTCCTAATGACCATGTTGGAGTCATGTCCAACCGGGTCATAAGGAGGGATCAGACAGCTGTGAAGRAGAAAATSGACTACTTCAAAATGGAGATTGCCTCAATGGTGCTGCCCATGCTGTCACAGACTCTACAATGGCACAGATACAAAGATGAGTCCTCTATCTATCTCTATGGCATACAAAAAAGGCAACTCGGCATATGCTACCGTACAGTTGACATTATTTGACTTAATTTGTGGTGGTGTGAGTTCACTGAGTTTGWCATCTTTCTTGGGTAGTATTTGCAGACACACAGTTGTCGGCACACATTCCAATCGAGACATTGTAATTCTCTCCAGACATTTCAGGTGTGAGCTATGGCCCTGCTGCTGTACAGTAGGACCCCTCAGGCGCAGAATCACACATTGTCACCCTCCTCTCCTCCTCCATCCCGTCTTTACATTACACCCAGTCAGTTCATTCCTTTGTGGGAGTGTGTGTTCTTCATTAGCACTACTAATGTACCTCTCAGCATCTCCACTTCAACTAACTGTCAACTGCTATGCCAAGATAATAATGCATGCTATGTCAATGTTTAGGAAGTAAACCTAGTGCCATAATCCAACCTGGTCTCAGAGAATTTCGTATTATTCTGTAAGTAAATYKGAAACACTCCATTTAGTATGACRTATTACATTTCGCATGGCATATATTAATTTGTGGATGTCCATCACCCATTTCGTATGATATSTTACAAATTACTATTCGTCTTGTATATGAATTTGCTAAATGTAGAATGTGTTATGAATTTGCAAAATATACAATATGTTACTAATTTTCCAAACCGTATGATATGTTTTAGTTTTTCAGATTTACGTCTACTATGTTACGTCTAGTCTACGAGACCAGACGGCATAAATCCTAAAAATACCAAATAATCTCTGGTACACCTAGGCCTAGATGTTTCTTGCTTTCTGTAACCCGTTTTTCTGTCCGAGGTGATGTGTGCCACAAGTAGCCGGTAATGGAACATGAGAGTAGCCGGTAATGGAACATGAGAGTAGCCGGTAATGGAACATGAGAGTAGCTGGTAATGGAACATGAGAGTAGCTGGTAATGGAACATGAGAGTAGCTGGTAATGGAACATGAGAGTAGCTGGTGTTGCATATCTACAGGTCCCACAATCCAACCAGACTGCCGCTCCAGGCAGCAGGCTATAGGATATCTAAACAGGTCCCATCCAACCAGACTGCCAGGCCCAGGCAGTAGGATTATCTAACAGGTCCCATCCAACCAGACTGACCAGGCAGGTTAGGATATCTAACAGTCCATCCAACCAGACATGCAGCAGGTAGCATATCTAACAGGTCCCATCCAACCAGACTCCAGGCTCCAGGCAGGTAGGATATCTAACAGGTCCCATCCAAACCAGACTGCAGCCAGGCGAGGGTAAGATATCTAACAGGTCCCATCCAACCAGACTGCCAGGCCCAGCAGGTACATTCTAGATATCTAACAGGTCCATCCAACCAGACTGCCAGGCTCCAGGCAGGTAGCATATCTAACAGGTCCCATCCAACCAGACTGCCAGCTCCAGCAGGGTAGGATATTAACAGTCCATCTAACCAGACTGCCAGGAGGTAGATTATCTAACAGTCCCATCCAACCAGACTGCTAGGCAGGGTAGGATATCTAACAGGTCCCATCCAACCAGACTGCCAGGCTCCAGGCAGGTAGGATATCTAACAAGGTCCCATTCCAACCAGACTGCCAGGCTCCAGCAGGGTAGATATCTAACAGGTCCCATCCAACCAGACTCCAGGCTCATGGCAGGGTAGATATCTAACAGGTCCATCCAACCAGACTGCCAGGCTCCGGGAGAATCTAAACAGGTCCCATCCCAACCAGACCAGGCTCCAGGCAGGGTAGGATATCTAACAGGTCCCATCCAACCAGACTGCCGCAGGAGTATCTAACAGGTCCATCCAACCAGACTGCTAGCAGGGTTAGGATATCTAACAGGTCCCATCCAACCGACCACTGCCAGCAGGGTAGGATTATCTACAGGTCCCATTCCAACCAGACTGCCAGGCTGCCGTGAGGATAGGATACTAACAGGTCCAATCCAACCAGACTGCCAGGGTCAGCAGGGTAGGATATCTAACAGGTCCCATCCAACCAGACTGCCAGGCTGCATGGCAGGTAGAATTCTAACAGGTCCCATCCAACCAGACTGCCAGGCTGCATTGCAGGGTAGGATATCTAACAGGTCCCATCAACCAGACTGCCAGGCAGGGTAGGATATCTAACAGGTCCCATCCAACCAGACTGCCAGCGCTTAGGGTAGGTTTCTAACAGGTCCCATCCAACCAGACTGCCAGGAGCAGGGTAGGATATCTAACAGGTCCCATCCAACCAGACTGCCAGGCATTCGGGTAGATATTCTAACAGGTCCCATCCAACCAGACTGCCAGCAGAGGGTAGGATTCTAACAGGTCCCTCCAACCAGACTGCCAGCCGCAGGGTAGGATATCAACAGGTCCCATCCAACCAGACTGCCAGGGTCAGGAAGGAGATATCTAACAGGTCCCATCCAACCAGACTGCCAGGGTTGCAGGGGTAGGATATCTAACAGGTCCCATCCAACCAGACTGCCAGGCAGGGTTAGATTCTAACAGTCCCATCCAACCAGACTGCCAGGCAGGGTAGGATATCTAACAGGTCCCATCCAACCAGACCTCCAGCGCAGGCAGGGTAGGATTCTAACAGGTCCCATCCAACCAGACTGCCAGGCACAGGTAGGATATCTAACAGGTCCCATCCAACCAGACTGCCAGGCAGGGTAGGATATCTAACGGTCCCATCCAACCAGACTGCCAGGCAGGGTAGGATATCTAACAGGTCCCATCCCAACCAGACTGCCAGGCAGGGTAAGATATCTAACAGTCCCATCCAACCAGACTGCCAGGCAGGGTAGATATCTAACAGGTCCCATCCAACCACGACTGCCAGGCAGGGTAGGATATCTAAACAGGTCCCATCCAACCAGACTGCCAGGCAGGTAGATATCTAACAGCTCCATCACCAGACTGCCAGCAGGTAGGATTCTAACAGTCCATCCAACCAGACTGCCAGGCTGCAGGCGCATATTGGCGGCCCACTGGTC
>NW_019944156.1:64623-74456 GCF_002910315.2 Salvelinus sp. IW2-2015
AAATGGAACATGAGAGTAGCTGGAATGGAACATGAGGATAGCTGGTAAATTTGGATCATGAGAGAGCTGGTAATGGAACATGAAGTAGCTGAGTAAATGGAACATGAGAGTAGCTGGTAATGGAACATTAGAGTAGCTGGTAATGGAACATGAGAGTAGCTGGCTAAGTGCGAACATGAGAGTAGCTGGTAATGGAACATGAGAGTAGCTGGAATGGAACATGAGAGTAGCTGGTAATGGAACATGAGAGTAGCTGGTAATGAACATGAGAGTAGCTGTAATGACATGAGAGTAGCTGGTAATGGAACATGAGAGTAGCTGGTATAATGAACATGAGAGTAGCTGGTAAGTGGAACATGAAAGTAGACTGGTAATGGAACATGAGAGTAGCTGGTAATGGAACTATGAGAGTAGCTGGTAATGGAACATGAAGTAGCTGTAATGGAAATGAGAGTAGCTGGTAAATGGAACATAGAGTAGGGTAATGGACACTGAGAGTAGCTGGTAATGGAACATGAGAGTAGTCTGGTAATGGATTCATGAGAGAGCTGGAATGGAACATGAGAGTAGCTGGTAATGGAACATGAGAGTAGCTGGTAATGGAACATGAGAGTAGTTAGGTAATGGAACAGAGAGTAGCTGGTAATGGATCATGAGAAGTGGTAATGGAACATGAGAAGTAGCTGGTAATGGAACATGAGAGTAGTAATGGAACATAGAAGTAGCTGGTAATGGAACATGAGAGTAGTTGGTAATGGATCATGAGAGTAGCTGGTAATGAACATGAGAGTAGTGGTAATGGATCAATGAGAGTAGCTGGTAATGGAACATAGAGTAGCTGGTAATGGAACATGAGAGTAGCTGGGTAATGGATACGGTCTCATCGGCTTTATTTATGGTGTGAATATGCCAGGAGACATCTGCTGCAGCTGCGGCTCCGCCCCCCGTGTCCACACAGAGGAGCACGTCAGCCTCTCCTAGAAGATACATTAGGGTTAGGGAAGTGACCAGTCGGTCTGCGGCTCCGCCCCCCGTGTCCACACAGAGGAGCACGTCAGCCTCTCCTAGAAGATACATTAGGGTTAGGGAAGTGACCAGTCGGTCTGCGGCGAGAACAGGTGACAGGCGCTGCTGCGTCCCTTGATAGTATTTCTAACCAGGGCCTATTGGGCTAACCAATAGTGCTCTGGTCTATAGTAGTGCACTATATAGGGAATAGGGCTCTGGTCTATAGTAGTGTACTATATAGGGAATAGGACTCTGGTCAACAGTAGTGCACTATATAGGGAATAGGGTGCCATTTGGGACGCACCCTGGGAGAAGACTACATTATGCCGCCTGCTGTCCAGCTGCATGTTGCTCCAATAGGATGGATGTCCCCTCAGATCGCCGTTCACCCAGCTCTGATTAACACGATGGGAAGACAGAGGGAGGTTTCACAGCATGTTGCGTCTCCGGCCTCTCCGGCGCTGGCCCTCATGTTTAGATGTTTACTGGATCTGAGAGCTGTTGTTTTGTTGTTTGGTGTCTGCAGTCTGCTCGCTGCTGTATGTGGCTATTTTTGGGGGGCAATGAGGGTGCAGCTCTGCTCTGCAGCCATCTGATGTGGCCTGGCTGGTCTGTCTTTGCACTCTCTGTCTCTCTCCCTCTCTCTGTTTCTCCCTCTCTCTTTCTCTCTATTTTCTCTTAGAAAATTAAGACTTGATTTGTCCTAACGACAAACGTATCAATCCGTACAAAAATATACATTTTAATTCACATAATATTTTACCTGCTGTAGCCAACTGGTTCAAATTCAGATCCTACATCTGTATTTTTGAATCCTATTAATTAAACTTAAATCTCTCTCTTTCTCTTTATCTGTATATCTCTCTCTCTCCATCTTTCTCTCTACCCTTCTCCCTCTCTTTTCAACACCAGTAGGTCTCACTCTCTCGCTCTAACCCACACTGAGAGAGAGAGAGAGAGAGAGAGAGAGAGAGAGCAGTGAAAATGTCCTTTGTTTACTTATTCCTGAAAAGAGAACCAAGAAATACATTTCAGCTTGACAAATATCCATGGTGCAATTTCCAGAATAAATTTGTAGCTTAGAATAGAATAAGTAGTGACTTATGTCACAAAAAACTGTACATCTTATTTTGAAGTGTTATACACCGTAGGCCTACGTCAATCTGCAAACCAACATTCACATGTTGTTGCTTTGTGGCATAGCAGAACAATTAWAAAWATATATATATTTYTTTATYACATTACCCAAATCTGTTTCCCTGCAGTTCACTTTATAGTAAAATAATTCAACACACATTTCATTTGGGTCATAAAGCACCTTTACAGAATGAAATGTCTTCCTGGCACTTTTTTACAAAGTTTAATCCTTATAACAATATTGAAAGGAATTACATCTTCATTTTAGAGCTTCCTGCATTTACTGATTCTTTTTTTTTTTATCTCCTCAACTAATAAAGAGAGAAGTACATCTGTCTCTCAGTCTTATAATTCCCCAGAGGTCTGAAAGAAAAGAGAAAACCATTTTCACAATAAGCAAGAGATTAGGTTGGTAGGGGGGGATATTGTGATTGTTTTACGGCATTTACCAGCCACTGGAACAAGATTAATATTCTCAATCAAACAATGGATTGGCCTGTGTTGCTTTTTCCTGCCTGAAAGGCTGCACTTGTCTCTCTCTGTGGAACCATGTGTGTGCTGTGTGTGTGTGATGTGTGTGTGTGGTGGTGTGACTGTGTTGTGTCGTGTGTTGAAGTGTGTGTGTGTGTGTGATGTGATCTAATGTCGTGTGCTGCTGTGCTCTTTGCCTGCGAGTGTGCGTGTGCGTGTGCGTGTGTGTGTGTGTGTGAGTACTCAAATCATAAGCCCACCCATTCCGCTGTCTGAAGAAGCTTTTTTGGCAGCAGGAGTAAACTGTAGCCTATTGGGTACTTATTCAACAATGCCCAAAATAAGCACTTTATTATAAAACATAATACATTATGTTTATATATATTCCTCTTTTGGACTTATCTTCCTCTTTCCTTCGGGGTTACAGGAAAGTACATTGGTTGTTCATGCTTTTCAAAAGGAGCTTTAGAATAAAAATACAATTTTTTATTTTTTAAATAAAGTATTAATCAAAAGTATATTTTTGGGATTGTTCCATATAKTCGCTTGCCTTAACAAACAGTCACAGGACATAAGAAGCTCATGTTAAAGATAAATAATATCATAATCTCCATAATGTATTTTTTGGGGAGAGGAAAGCAAAATCAAAGAAAACCTGCAATACAAGCGTCATACATTTCTGTAAACATTTTGAAAAGAATAGACAATTAGAGTTTTTATCCTATTATTTGTGATTTTTTATTTGTGGCTTTTCATCCAATATATACGTCCAAAACATTAGGAACACSTTCCTAATATTGAGTTGCTCCCCCCCTTTCACCCTCAGAACAGCCTCAATTCGTCGGGGACATGGACTCTACAAGATGTCGAAAGCGTTCCACAGGGATCCCGGCCCATGTTGACTCCAATGTTTCCCACAGTTGTGTCRAGTTGACTAGATGTCCTTTGGGTGGTGGAYCATTCTTGATACACACAGGAAACTGTTGAGRATKAAAAACYCAGCAGCGTTGCAGTTCTTAACACACTCAAACCGRTGTGCCTGGCACCTACTACCACACCCCGTTCAAAGGCCCTTAAAGGCATTTAAATCCTTTGTCTTGCCCATTCACCCTCTGAATGGCACACATACAATCCATGTCTCAATTTCTCAAGGCTTAAAAGTCCTTCTTTAACCTGTCTCCTCCCCTTCATCTACACTGACTGAAGTGGATTTAACAAGTGACATCAATAAGGATCATAGTCTATGTCATTGAAAGAGAAGGTGTTCCTAATGTTTTATACACTCAGTGTGTGTATATATATATATATATATATGTGTGTGTGTGTATATCTATGTATAACTTAAGGTTAATACCAGTATCCTACATCCATAGGATTAAATGCAATCATCTTCGTTTATGCGACTAGTTTAGTTGAATTATAGTGCATTAATATGGCTACTTCTCTTATTTGATCATAATAATAACTTTACTCCCATCAATTGTTGATAATAATTACAAAAGAGATTTTAAATTCTTCTCAATTCCTAATCTGAAACATCAATGACAATGACAGTTTATAAGTGGAAGGGGGTAGTAGTATGCCAAGCGAAAGTTCCACTAGTGTCCTGTAGGTGTCACTCTGTATCTACACTGAATATCAAACAAGCAACCCCGTCACAGACTGATGTGTGCATTGACCACTAGATGGTGCTCTGGCAGTTGTAAATGAGAACAGTCCGACAGACCTGAAGCTTTAACCATCACAACTGTTTCTGGATTCACCGGAGAGTCATCATGTGTAATTATCAAAGCAAAGAAATGATGCACCACGAGTCTCCCTCTAGCTCTTTCATAAAGCCAATAATGTACTGATTTTTAATTTATTTGTCCTTCATTTACACAGGGAAGTCACGTTGAGAGTGACATCTCCATTTCAAGTGAGCCTTGATACAAGGATGTTTAATCATGTGATTTATTTAGTAGTGAGTCCATTACAAATACCACGATTAAAAGAGGTTGTGATTAAGTGATTGACAGGACAGGGACCACTGAACTGAATTTAAAAAATAGATGGAAGGATTTCATCTTGTGAACACTGTACACCAATATTTAAACAGATCCGATTGGGATTTTAATACCAGTTTATTAGAGGTGGGATTATATATTGACATGTTCTAGTTATAAACCTTCTGCAAAGTGGATTTTTTTTCTCACAGGGTAAAAACACAGTCCCAAAATAACCTTGGAACAAACTGATGGAACGCTGTTTTGAAAGGATTGCATTGACAGTACATATGCAATCCTGGAACACTTAGATGGATGCTACTCCTACCCAATCCTATCAACGTAATGGCATATCATCATATCGACTGTCTGTCGGTGGGGAAGAGAGGAGCCTGCAGTGTTGATTTCTTTGTTTCGCCAGATCTCTGTGAGTCGCCACACGTCTAGTAATCTACATACACTGTTTGGATCTAGAAACACAAGCATTTCGCTGCACCTGCGATAACATCTGCAAATCTGTGTACGCGATCAATAGACTTTTGATTTGATTTTAATTTGATTTGATGCCAGGGAATATTACGGATCACTTAGTTGCTACAAAATGACTATGTGGGGAAGTTGGGATGCGTCTTACTGTTGGGATGAAATGATTGAAAGAGACGGGAGACTGGGAGTCACTGGTTCCCATCCAAGGCACTCCAAACTGGGGAGAGGCTTTGGCCGTCAGCCACCTCTCACCAGGGTGGAGTGGACGTCTGTCTCACATAGAGATGAGTGGAGAAAGAAAAAGGGAGGGGAAAAGAGAGAGAGACTTTTCCTAATTCGACATTAATCTGTCTTTATTGAGACATCCTAATTTGGCTTTAATCTGTCTTTATTGAGACATCCTAATTTGGCTTTAATCTGTCTTTATTGAGACATCCTAATTTGCTTGAAAACACCCCCCCCCCTTCCATCACGCCTCGTAAAAGAGGAGAAAAATAAAGACAGGAGAGAGAGAATGAGATGGAGGAAGGAAGGAAAGAAGGGAGGGAGGGAGGAAGGAAGGAAGGTTGGAGTGAGGAAGGGAAGGAAGGAAGGAAGGAAGGAAAGGAAGGAAGGAGGGAGGGAGGGAGGGAGGAGGAGGAGGGAGGGAGGGAGGGGGAGGGAGGAAGGAAGGAGGAAAGAAGGAGGAAGGAAGAAAAGGAGAGGAAGGAAGGAAGGAAGGAAGGAAGGAAGGGAGGAGGGAGGGAGTGAGGGCGGTGATTCCAAGGGGGGTGTGTCGGTCAAGTGGTGGGTGTTGTAGGGCGGAAGGGACGGCCGCGGCGGGGTGGTTGGACTGTCGTGGGGGTGTCATGGTGTCATGGGGCAGGGGAGGGAGGGGAGGCGCGGGGCAGGGCGGGGGGGGCAAGTCGGGTCGATGGCTAGACGGCTATTGGCCGGGGGAGGCGGTGCTGGCGGGACGGGATGTGGCGGAAGTGGACGGGGAGGCGAGGGCAGTACCTCGGTACTGTGCGGCGGTGGGAGGTGCATCTGAACCCTGCACCCTCAGAAGTGGCCTTGTTTGCCGGAACTAGCTGGTCTGTCTGGGGGCATTGGCACTAATTCAAGACGTCAGACGCCTCTCTCCTATCTTCGCCTCTCCTCTCGCCATCCCACACGCCAGCACATCACTCAGCCCAGCGAGGACCCAGGGCAACGCCCCCTCACCATGGTTCTGCTGTTTCACCTAAAAGAGGAAAGGGAGGTGGGAGAGGAGGGGGGGGGGGACTCAAGGTCAACGCAAGAGCCATGAATTGGGGTGGAAGAGCTCTGATGAGATTTTCATTCTCTTTCTCTCTCTCTCTGCCCCACGCGCCATGCAGGTCCGGTACCATCACCATCACCTTGCAGGCCTGTCAATCCCACCACCTTCACTACCTTCCACCACCTTCACCACCTTCACCTCATCATCCCCCTGTTTTAGAACGCAACGAAGGAACAAGGGAGTGAGGGGTGGACGGAAGGGGGAGAAAAAAAAAGGGAAAGGCTGTTTATTTCCCAGCAGGCCTGTTAATCTATGTGGACTGGGAGGTAATAGGACATTTGCATGAGGGGCTGAGGGAGGTGTCAGTGATAACTACATGGTAGTGTCATCCCTTCCTAAATATGCTGAGCTTTCTCTAACCCCCTCATCAAACACCAGGATCTTTATAGGCTGTTTCATATTGTGCCGTAATGTGCTTTATTGTCCACAGAATAAGCTTTCTTTAAGGTAATTGGAAAGTGGGGGGAAACGGTCTCTCGCTATCGTCTCGATATTTAAATACATTATTTCTGAAATGTGCCCCGGCGTAATGACCCTGTCGGTGTAAAACGTGAGATTTATCTTGGCAGAGGAAATTGATCCATTTCACCTTTGTCTAATGGAAATGTTTTATCCTACCGGGTTATCTGGGGATATGTAAATGGTCCTGGAGACGGGGTGTGTGTGTGTTGGTGTGTGGGTGTTAGTGGGTATATGTGTGTGTGTGTGTGTGTGTGGTTATCTGCTCTGTGTAAATGAATGGCCCTGGGAGCCACTGTATAAAGGAGAGGAGGCCCTGGGAGTCACTGTATTAAGGAGAGGAGGCCCTGGGAGTCACTGTATAAAGGAGAGGAGGCCCTGGGAGTCACTGTATAAAGGAGAGGAGGCCCTGGGAGTCACTGTATACAGGAGAGGAGCTCTATCACACACGTACATATGGATGTTGTATTGTAGATATGTGATAGTAGAGTAGTGGCCTGAGTGAACACACTTAATGTGTTGTGAAATCTGTTATGAAAGTAATGTAATATTTAAAATTGTATATAACTGCCTTAATGTTGCTGGACCCCAGGAAGAGTAGCTGCTGCCTTGGTAGGAACTAATGGGGATCCATAATAACCCCAGGAAGAGTAGCTGCTGCCTTGGCAGGAACTAATGAGGATCCATAATAAACCCCAGGAAAGAGTAGCTGCTGCTTGGCAGGAACTAATGGGGATCCATAATAAACCCCAGGAAGAGTAGCTGCTGCCTTGGCAGGAACTAATGGGGATCCCTAATAAACCCCAGGAAGAGTAGCTGCTGCCTTGGCAGGAACTAATGGGATCCCTAATAAACCCCAGGAAGAGTATCTGCTGCCTTGGCAGGAACTAATGTGGATCCATAATAAACCCAAGGAAGAGTAGCTGCTGCCTTGGCAGGAACTAATGAGGATCCATAATAAACCCAGGAAGAGTAGCTGCTGCCTTGGCAGAACTAATGAGGATCCATAATAAACCCCAGGAAGAGTAGCTGTGCCTTGGCAGGAACTAATGGGGATCCATAATACCCCAGGAAGAGTAGCTGCTGCCTTGGCAGGAACTAAGGGGATCCATAAAAACCCCGGAAGAGTAGCTGCTGCCTTGGCAGGAACTAATGGGGATCCATAATAAACCCCAGGAAGAGTAGCTGCTGCCTTGGCAGGAACTAATGGGGATCCATAATAAACCCCAGGAAGAGTAGGCTGCTGCCTTGGCAGGAACTAATGGGGATCCATAATAAACCCCAGGAAGAGTAGCTGTGCCTTGGCAGGAACTAATGAGGATCCATAATAAACCCCGGAAGAGTAGCTGCTGCCTGGCAGGAACTAATGGGATCCATAATAAACCCAGGAAGAGTAGCTGCTGCCTTGGCAGGAACTAATGGGGATCCATAATAAACCCCAGGAAGAGTAGCTGCTGCCTTGGCAGGAACTAATGGGGATCCATAATAAACCCCAGGAAGAGTAGCTGCTGCCTTGGCAGGAACTAATGGGGATCTTAATAAATACAAATACCATTTTATAGGAGTGGTTAAACATGCTAATAGCGGTCCTCTGAATACATAGAAAAACGTTCGGTATTTGTCAACTGGTACACATCCCTCCTCTCTTTATACAGTGGACTCCCAGGGCCTCTCTCCTATATACAGTGACTCCCAGGGCCTCCTCTCCTTTATACAGTGACTCCCAGGGCCTCCTCTCCTTAATACAGTGCTCCCAGGGCTACCTCTCCTTTATACAGTGGACTCCCAGGGCTCCTCTCCTTTATACGGTGACTCCAGGGCCTCCTCTCCTTTATACGGTGACTCCCAGGGCTCATCTCCTTAATACAGTGACTCCCAGGGCCTCCCTCTCTTAATACATGGCTCCCAGGGCCTCCTCTCCTTTATACAGTGACTCCCAGGCCTCCTCTCCTTTATACAGTGACTCCCAGGAACTCCTCTCCTTTATACAGTGACTCCCAGGGCCCCCTCTCCTTAATACAGTGACTCCCAGGGCTCCCTCCTTTATACAGTGACTCCCAGGGCCTCCTCTCTTTATACAGTGACTCCAGGGCCTCCTCTCTCTCCTTATACAGTGACTCCCAGGGCCTCCTCTCCTGTATACAGTGACTCCCAGGGCCTCCTCTCCTTTATACAGTGACTCCAGGGCCTCCTCCTTTATACGTGACTGCCCAGGGCCTCCTCTCTTTATACAGTGACTCCCAGGGGCTCCTCTCCTCTCCTGTATACAGTGACTCCCAGGCCTCCTCTCTGTATACAGTGACTCCCAGGGCCTCCTCTCCTTTATACAGTGACTCCCAGGGCCCCTCTCCTTAATACAGTGACTCCCAGGGCCTCCTCTCCTTTATACAGTGACTCCCAGGGCCTCCCTCTTCTTTTATACAGTGACTCCCAGGGCTCCTCTCCTCTCCTGTATACAGTGACTCCCAGGGCCTCCTCTCCTGTATACAGTGACTCCCAGGGCCTCCTCTCCTTTATACAGTGACTCCAGGGCATCCTCTCCTTTATACAGTGACCTCCCAGGCCTCCTCTCCTTTATACAGTGACTCCCAGGGCCTCCTCTCCTTTATACAAGTGACTCCCAGGGAAACTCCTCTCCTTTATAACAGTGACCCCAGGGCCCCCTCTCCTTAATACAGTGTACTCCCAGGGCTCCTCTCCTTTAATATCAGTGACTCCCGGCCTCCTCTTCTTATACAGTGACTCCCAGGGCCTTACCCTCTCCTCTCCTGTATACCAGTGACTCCAGGGCCTCCTCTCCTCGTATACAGTGACTCGCCAGGGGCCTCCTCTCTTTATACAGTGACCCTCCAGGGCATCCTCTCCTTTATACAGTGACCTCCAGGCCTCCTCTCCTTTATACAGTGACTCCCAGGGCCTCCTCTTCTTTATACAGTGACTCCCAGGGCCTCCTCTCCTCTCCTGTATACAGTGACTCCACCAGGCCC
>NW_019944156.1:78118-87742 GCF_002910315.2 Salvelinus sp. IW2-2015
CCTTGGCAGGAACTAATGGGGATCCATAAATAACCCCAGGAAGAGTAGCTGCTGCCTTGGCAGGAACTAATGGGGATCTTAATAAATACAAATACCATGTTTATAGGAGTGGTTAAACATGCTAATAGCGGTCCTCTGAATACATAGAAAAAAGATAACGTGCGTATTTGTCAACTGGTACACCATCCTCTCCTCTCCTTTATATATATGACTCCCAGGGCCTCTCCTCTTCTTTATACAGTGGACTCCCAGGGCCTCTTCTTTATACAGTGACTCCCAGGGCCTCTCCTCTTCTTTATACAGTGACTCCCAGGGCCCCCTCTTCTTTATACAGTGACTCCCAGGGCCTCTCCTTTATACAGTGACTCCCAGGGCCCTCCTTCCTTTATACGGTGACTCCCAGGGCCTCCTCTCCTTTATACGGTGACTCCCAGGGCCTCCTCTCCTTTATACAGTGACTCCCAGGTTCTCCTCTCCCTTTATACAGTGACTCCCAGGGCCTCTCCTCTCATTCTATACAGTGACTCCCAGGGGCCTCCTCTCCTCTCCTGTATACAGTGACTTCCCAGGGCCTCCTCTTCTTTATACAGTGACTCCCAGGGCCTCTCCTCTCCTTTATACAGTGACTCCCCAGGGTGCATGTCTTCTCATGTGTATGTGTCTATGCCTGTGTGTGTGTCTCTTCACAGTCCCCGCTGTTCCATAAGGTGTGTTTTTATCTGTTTTTTAAAATCGGATTCTACTGCTGCATCAGTTACCTGATGTGGAATAGAGTTCCATCTAGTCATGGCTCTATGTAGTACTGTGCACCTCCCATAGTCTGTTCTGGACTTGGGGACTGTGAAGAGACCTCTGGTGGCATGTTTTGTGGGGTATGCATGGGAGGGGTGTCCCGAGCTGTGTGCCAGTAGTTTAAACAGACAGCTCAGTGCATTCAGCACGTCAACACTTCTTACAAAAACAAGTAGTGATGAAGTCAATCTGTCCTCCACTTTGAGCCATGAGAGATTTACATGCATATTATTAATGTTAGCTCTTCGTGTACATTTAAGGGCCAGGCGTGCTGCCCTGTTCTGAGACAATTGTAATTTTCCGAGTTCCCTCTTTGTGGCACCTGACCAGTAGTCCAGGTGTGACTGAACAGTAGTCCAGGTGTGACAAAACTAGGGCCTGTAGGACCTGCCTTGTTGATAGTGTTGTTTAAAAGGCAGATCAGCGGTTTATTATGAACAGGGAGAAGTCTATCTTAGCTACTGTTGTATCACAATGTTTTGACCATTACAGTTTACAATCCAGGGTTACTCCAAGCAGTTTAGTCACCTCAACTTTCCACAKAATTTATTACAAGATTTGTCCCAAATACAATGCTTTAAGTTTTTGAAATATTTAGGAATAACTTATTTCTTGCCACCCATTCTGAAACTAACTGCAGCTCTTCGTTAAGTGCTGCAGTGATTTCACTTGTTGTAGTAGCTGACGTGTATAGTGTTGAGTCATCCGYGTACATAGACAGATTATCAGACACTCAACAAGAAGGTCTGATTTCATTATTACTGAAACAGGACTCAAGTGGTAAATATAAAGATCCAGTCCATWAAAAAAAYTGGAGGCCTCTTACACTTCAGTGTCGTGATGGAAATATTCTAGCWAAATGCATAGCKCATAGAATTGAAAAGGTATTGTCGGATATTATTTATCCTAATCAGACAGGTGTTTTACATGGAYGATACATTGGAGACAATATAAGACAAGTACTGGAAACAATAGAACACTATAAAATATCTGGGTAACCAGGCCTGGTATTCATAGCTGACTTTGAAAAGGCTTTTGATAAAGTAAGACTGGAATTTCTATGTTAATGCCTGGAATATTTACATTTTGGAGAATCTCTTATAAAATGGGTTAAAGTTATGTATATAATCCTAGGTGTAAAGTAGTGGTACGCGGAGTGGAACAGAGGGACCCACGAGCAGACTCAGACAAGGAGACTGGGATGAAGTTACCAAGGTATTTATTTTGAAACACAGGGGGAAGATGGAGTGCAGGTCAGGGGAAGCTCGGGCAGGTTGCTGGAAACCAGGTGCGGAGGCTGAGGCTGCAGCGAGAGGGGTTGAGACAGGGTAACCAGGTACGGAGGCTGAGGCTGGAGCGAGAGGGGTTGAGACAGGGTAAGCAGGTACGGAGGCTGAGGCTGGAGCGAGAGGGGTTGAGACAGGGTAAGCAGGTCCGGAGGCTGAGGCTGGAGCGAGAGGGGTTGGGACAGGGTAACCAGGTCCGGAGGCTGAGGCTGGAGCGAGAGGGGTTGGGACAGGGTAACCAGGTCCGGAGGCTGAGGCTGGAGTGAGAGGGGTTGGGACAGGGTAACCAGGTCCGGAGGGGAATCCAAGGGAGTAGTAGAGTGGGGAATCCAGGACAGAGTAGCAGGATGACGAGACGTGGGACTGGAGACAGGGACCAGAGTCAGAGCAGGCAGAACTGTAGCGGAGAGGATAACAGCGTCAGGCAAGGAAAACAGACACAAACAGATAACAGGATCTGAATAGTAACAAACGGCTAGAAACGTAAACTGACTGAGCAGAGATTACGATCTGACAGCGTGGAAGTGGCAGGACTGAGTATATGTAGAGGTCTTGATTATGGAACAGGTTGCAGCTGGTGGGGATCTGCTCTGACTCTAGCACACCTGTATCCGCCCACACAATCACACTCACACACACAGAGAGAGGRRGAGGGAGAGAGTACTGGGGGAGTGGCGGCAGGTCAAGGAGACACAGGATGAGCAGTAGAGGGTGTTGCAGGAGCAGATGTGWCAAGTAGTAAATAATGTCTATTTCTCATAAAGTATTAAACTGTCAAGAGGAGTAAAACAAGGTTGTCCACTATCGGCATATCTATTTATTATGGCCATCGAAATGTTAGCTATTCAAATCAGATGCAACAATAATATCAAGGGGGTAAAAATCCAGGTGTCATTGTACGCTGATGATTCATGTTCTCTTTTAAATCCACAATGTTGATCCCTCCACAGCCTCATAGAGGATCTAGATTTTTCGAATCTCTCTGGATTTACACCCAAATTATGTTAAATGCACTATATTTCRTATTGGAACACAAAAATATTAAACTTTTACATTACTGTGTCATTTACCAATAAAACGGTCTGACAGTGATGTGGACATACTCTGTATTCATATCCCGAAAGAAAAAAATGATTTCACTACAATATATGTCAATAGAAAATTTGCAAAAATAAAAATAAGAAGCAACTATGGAAAGATCTTCCTACCATGGAAAGGAAAATACCTGTCTGTTTGTGGAAAAATCACCATGATTAACTCTTTAGTCATATCCCAGTTTACTCTGATTAACTCTTTAGTCATATCCCAGTTTACATATTTTCTTATGGCCTTGACTACACCTAGCAACTTGTTTTTTTAACTATGTGACAAAACAAATATTCCATTTTATTTGGAATGACAACCCAGACAGAATTAAATGGGCTTAAATGTATATAATGAACAAGAATTCAGAGGGCAGCAATGACTAAATATTAAAGCATTAGACCTCTCACTAAAGGCTTTAGTCATACAAAAGTTTTACGTAAATCCGAACTGCTTCTCTAGCAGATTAGTAAGAATGTCTCACCCCATGTTCAACAAGGGCCTTTTTTTCTCTCCATTTATTCAGATTACAACCTCTCACTTTCAGTTATTTGAAAATGAAATAATAAAAAAACATTGCTATTTTTAAAATAAGCCATAGAAAGTTGGTTGCAATTTCAGTTTAATATACCAGAAAAGACAAATAATACAACAAATATTATGGTTAAACTCAAATATTGATAAAAAAAAATTGGGATGGGATTTTTTTTTTTTAAAGGTCTAATCTTTGTACATGATTTCATAAATAGGACTGGTAGAGTTATGTCACAAATGCAGCAAACACAAATAGATTGGAAATTTCTGCTCTACCAAAAATTACAACCAGCATTTCTGCAAAAATGGAAAAGGCAAGCAAGCGGAAGGGGGAAAAAGTAAGAAAATTGACTTAAATTGGTTAAAGAAAATTGTGATAAATAAAAAAGTGTACGAATTTAATTTAAGGAYCCAAAATAATTGACAGCTGTGCCATTTAGTTTGCAAAAATGTTGTGAAGAGATTTTTGACGTACCGATTCCATGGCAGTATATGAACTGACACACAAACAATGCCGGATTCAAAATGTTGAATTTTTCAATTGAAATGATTATGTCAAATTCTTGCAACCAATAGAATGTTATACAGTATGAGGGATACAACCATCCCAGCTCTGCAGATTTTTCCGTGAAGAGACAGAATTATTAGATCATTTGTTTTGGTACTGTCCATATGTAGGTCGTTTTTTGGTCGCAGGTCCAGGAATGGATGAAGAATTGTAACATTTACCTGGAGCTAACTCTGCAAATAGCACAGCTGAGTGATTTGAAATGTCATAGTCAATTGATTTATAATATAATACTTTTAGCAATTWAAAAAAAATCTTGAATGCACAATCTGTTGAAACTATGAGCATAGAAAGGTTCAGAACTTCTGTGAAACATCACAGCACAGTTGAAAAAATATATGGCAAATAGAAATCAAAACTGAATGGTGTTCAGAGATAGATGGGAGGGGTTGAGGGGAGCTGAAGGGTGGGACTAAAAACAAAAAGATAACTGATTGTCATGGATTGCCCCGGTACTGCAGCTCATTCCGTTCACCAGCTCCGGAGGTCTACGTCACCGGCCTTCTAGGCGTCACTGAACCGGATCGTCACCACAAACACCGGACTGTCTTGTTTCATGACGCACACCTGGTTCCCATTCCCCCTGATTAGTATGTGTATATACTGTACTTTGACATGTATTTGTAGGTTTTATGTGGACCCCAGGAAGAGCAGCTGGGGATCCTAATAAACTTAACTCTCTCTCTCCCTTTCTTTCTTTCTCTCTCAATTCAATTCAAAGGGCTTTATTGGCATGGGAAACATATTTTTTACCTTGCCAAAGCAAGTGAAGTAGATAGAAAAATAAAAGTTAAATAAACAATAAAAAATGTACAGTAAACATTACACTCACAAGAGTTTCAAAAGAATAGAGACATTACAAATGTCATATGTGCAAATAGTAGCACAAAACATAAATATGGGTTGTATTTACAATGGTGTTTGTTCTTCACTGGTTGGCCTTTTCTTGTGGCAACAGGTCATAAATCCTGCTGCTGGGATTGCACAGTGTGACATTTCACACAATACATGTGGGTCTCTAATATGGTCATGTATTTGGCAGAAGGTTAGGAAGTGCAGCTCAGTTTCCACCTCATTGTGGAAAGTGTGCACTTCTTCTCTCTCTCTCTCTCTCTCTCTCTCTCTCCTCTCTTCTCTCTCTCTTCTCTCTCTCTCTCTCTCTCTCTCTCTCTCTCTCTCTCTCTCTCTCTCTCTCTCAGACCTCCTATACCTCCTCTCCTTCAGGACAGTACACGATGGCAGTAGTCAGATGAGTGGTGAATGCTCCAAATAGGAAGTATTTATTATGTTTTGGCTGATCTGAGACCATGTTAATTAGACGCAGGTTTCCATATGCCAAGAGTCATGAGATGGACAGGGAATATTTTGGTGCATCGTTTTGAGGAGTAATCTTCCCGTTGGAGGCTGGCTCAGGTCTGGGAGTACTGTAAGATGGCACGGTGGAGTAGAGGAAGAGAGGAGGACTTGTCCCCACCTCTGTCTCTGAGGGGGTAGAGATGGAAGATAATGGACCAGTTAGAACAGCATTTAGAGCCCCTCACGTATGACCCCATTGGTGGATAACCAGTTGAGGTGGCCCCCTTTTATAGACTGTTAAATGCTCACACAGTTACTTCTTCGTCGTATATCTTCTGAAATACTCACCTGTGAGTTAAACTGACCTGACCTCACGACTGAAATRAATAAATAAATGCAAATAAATAAATAAAGAAGTCCTGATGATCATTAACAGTCGGCAAACAGTTGANAGGAGAGAGAATCGCTCATCGGCTGGCCTGAACGGCCTCTGGACGCTCATGGCTGGACTTGACCGGCTCTGGACGCTCATAGGCTGGCTGACGGTCTGGAAGCGTCATGGCTGGATCTGACGCTCTGAGATCGCTCAATGGCTGGCTACGGCTCTGGACGACTCCATGGGCTGGCTGACCGGCTCTGGATCGCTCCTGGCTTCTTGGCTGACCGGCTCTGGACGCTCATCGGCTGGCTGACGGCTCTGGACGCTCATGGCTGGCTGACGGCTTCTGGACGCTCGATGACGGCTGGCTGACGGCATCTGGACCGCTCATCGGCTGGCTGACGGCTCTGGACGCTCATGGCTGGCTGACGGCATCCTGGACGCTTCATGTAGGCCTGCGCTTGACGGCTCTGGAAACGACTCATGGCTGGCTGACGGCTCTGGACCGGCTCATACAGGCATGGCTTGACGGCTCTGGACGCTCTATGGCTCGGCTGACGGCTCTCGGAACCCCGCTCATACGTGGCGAGACGGCTTCTGAACGCTGCCCTCGTCTGGCGGGAACAGGCTCTAGCGGCTTAGCGCTGTCTGCTGCCGGCTGCTAGGGCGCGGCTCCTAGTCTGGCGGACGCTTGGCTAGGCGGCTCTGGTCTGGCGATCGCTCGGCTAGCGGCCTTCCTGTCCTGGCGGAGGGCTCTAGCGGCTGGACCTGTCTGGGCGGACCGGCGTCTAGCGGCTTCCTGTCTGGCGGAGGCTCTCGAAGGCTCGGGATCCAGACGGGGCGGCTCTGAAGGCTCGGACAGTACGGACGGCTTCCTGAAGGCTCAAAGGCAAGACGGTGCGGCTTCTGGAAGGCGTTCAAGGCAGACGGGTAGGTCGCAGGCGGCCGCTTGCAGGAGCGGACAGCTCAGACCGGCGTTGGGAAAGACTGGCCGACTCTGGCCGTCTGAGGCGCACTGTAGGGCTCATCACGGTAAGTAACAGGGAGTTGGCGTCAGGTCTCGTCTACCTGACTTGTCGCCACATTCCCTTTTTCATCACCCCCGCCACGAAATTCTTTTGGGGCTTGACTCACAGACTTCAGCCTGCGGCTTATAGTTGAGCTGCCTCCTGCATAACCACCGGCGTCCTAGGTGTTGGCTTGTGAGCTGGCCTCCTTCCACTCACCGACGAGCGGCGCCATAATTCTCAGTTATTCGCCCTAGAGGTCGCCTTTCCGTCCAGTAATTTCCTGCCCATGTCCAGAAATCGCCTCCTTATTCCTGTACATCCTGCGTTTTTTATTGCTGCTGTTTTTCCCTCGTTGCGTTGATCCTTTGTTGGTGGGGTGAGTTCTGTAACGGCTGCTCCCTCGCGCTACTCGTTTCGGTCACTGAAGAGGAGAAGCATGGTCGGGACGCAATACGCGATACGAGTCGTGATGGCAGTCATCAAAATTGAATTTTATTTATCAAAAACAAAAACCGAAAACACAGAAGAACAGCTCTGAAATTTGATACAAAAATACAACACAAATTAAACGTAAGTCTGTACCTGTTCATAAGCCGTTCTTCCCCGTAGCGGTCCGTCTGTAAGCTGGTTCTGCATGTTTAGGTCAGTCTACGTAATTTTGTGTATTTTGTATCAATTCCAAGTGTCATTCTTCGTGCTTTTTCGGTTGTAGGTTTACAACTAAATCGTCATTATCGCACTGCAGATACCGGTCGATGGCGTATTGGCGATTCTCGGAACTACGACTGGCTCTCTCTGCTCTTAGACGAATCTGAGGAGGAGGACGAAGTAGAAGTCCGTTACAGAATCACCCACCAACAAAGGATCAAGCAACGAGGGAAAAAGCAGCAACTACAAACGCAGGATTACAGGAATAAGGAGGATTTCTGKACATGGGAGGAAATACTGGACGGAAAGGGACCCTGGGCGCAAACTGGAGAATATCGCCGCTCTCGTGAGGAGAGGGAGGCAGCTAAAGCCCAGGAGCGGTGGTATGAGGAGGCAGCACGTAAGCGAGGCTGGAAGTCTGTGAGTCAAGCCCAAAAATTTCTTGGGGGGGGGCTTAAAGGGAATGTGGCGAAGTCAGGTAGGAGACCTGCGCCAACTCCCTGTACTTACCGTGGAGAGCGAGAGTACGGGCAGACACCGTGTTACGCAGTAGAGCGCACGGTGTCTCCTGTACGTGTGCATAGCCCGGTGCGGTACATATCAGCTCCTCGTATCTGCCGGGCTAGATTGAGCATTGAACCAAGTGCCATGAAGCCGGCTCTACATATATGGCCTCCAGTACGTCTCCTCGGGCCGGCTTACATGGCACCAGCCTTACGCATGGTGTCCCCGGTTCGCCTACATAGCCCGGTGCGGGTTATTCCACCTCCCCGCACTGGTCGGGCTACGGGGAGCATGCAACCAGGTAAGGTTGGGCAGGCTCAGTGCTCAAGGGAGCCAGTACGCCTGCACGGTCCGGTATTTCCGGCGCCACCTCCCCGCCCCAGCCTAGTACCACCAGTKCCTACACCACGCACCAGGCTTCCTGTGCGTCTCCAGAGCCCAGTTCCTCCTCCACGCACTAGCCCTGTGGTGTGTGTCTCCAGCCCAGTACCACCAGTGCCAACACCACGCACCAGGCTTCCTGTGCGTCTCCAGAGCCCTGTTCCTCCTCCACGCACTAGCCCTGTGGTGCATGTCCCCAGCCCGGTACCACCAGTTCCGGCACCACGCACCAGGCCTAATGTGCGTCTCCAGGGTCCAGTATGCCCTGTTCCTTCTCCCCGCACTAGCCTTCAGGTGCGTGTCCCCAGCCCGGTACCACCAGTTCCGGCACCACGCACCAGGCCTACAGTGCGCCTCAGCCGGCCAGAGTCTGCAGTCTGCCCAACGCCGTCTGAGCTGCCCGTCTGTCAAGCGCCGCCTGCGCTGCCCGTCTGTCAAGCGCCGCCTGCGCTGCCCGTCTGTCCCGAAGGCCTTCAAAAAGCCGCCCGTCTGTTCCCGAGCCTTCAAAGCTGCCGTCAACTGTTACTGAGCCTTCAAAGCCGTCCGCGTCTGACTCCTAGAGCCTCGGTCAGAGCCCTAAGGTCCGTCGCCAACGGAGCCGCTAGAGCCGTCCGCCCAGACCAGGAGCCGCTTAGAGCGTCCGCCAGACAGGACCGCTTGGCTCCCACAGGAGCCTAAGGCGTCCGCCAGACATGGAGCCGCTAGAGCCGTCCGCCCAGACAGGGAGCCGCTAGAAGCCGTGCGCCAGACAGAGCGCTAGGAGCCGTCCGCCAGAACAGGAGCCAGCTGAGGAAGCCGTCCGCCTAGCCGATGAGGTCCAGAGCCGTCCGCCTAGCCCATGAGCGTCCGGTAGCCGTCAGCCAGCCATTGTAGCGTCCGGAGGGCTGGCCGATCCCTCAGTCCGGAAACTGCCGATCCTTCAGCCGGAGCTGCCCGTCTCCTCAGTCCGGAGCTTGCCTGTCCTACAGTCCGAGCTGCCGTGCCCTCAGTCCGAGCTGCCCCTTGTCTCCTGAGGTGCTGAACCCCCTGGTCGCCGCTGATGCCAACCTTTGTCCCGTCTGATAGCCTCTTAATTTTTAGTGGTTGAGTATTGGAGGTGTGTCCAGATGAGTGAGGAGGCTACACAAAGCGGTGATTGGGACT
>NW_019944156.1:91727-99724 GCF_002910315.2 Salvelinus sp. IW2-2015
ATTATTCTCTCTCCCTATCTCTCTTGCTCTATCCTCTCTCTTTATTATCTCTCTCTCTCTATTATCTCTCTCTCTATTCTCTCTATTCTCTCTCTCTCTCTTCTTTATTATCTCGCTCTCTCTATTCTCTCTCTCTCTCTCTTTCTCTTTATTATCTCGCTCTCTCTCATTCTCTCTCTCTTCTCTCTCTCTCTCTCTCTCTCTCTCTCTCTCTCTCTCTCTCTTCTCTCTCTTCCTCTCTTCTCTCTTTATTTCTCTCTCTCTATATATTTCTCTCTCTCTATCAGCTTCCTCTTAAAGCTCCAGTCTGTGATTTGGGAAGCTGTTCAATGGTCATTTCAAGTCTTGATATTTACCCATTGGTTCTTGAAGAATAGACAATAACCTACAGTATACATATCTCGTGAGTTTAGCACAATCTGTCGATCTTTATCGTAACCCAAAATAGAAGCTTTTTATTACTCCGTTGTTGAATTCATTGTTGAATTGCAGATGATCTTTCTAGACTCTGTCTATTTTCAGAGCAGAGCTGAAGCTGAGTTGTCTACCCTCTGCTTTATGTAACTCTTATCGTTTCCTCCTACAGGAACAGAAAGGCACGTCACTCTTCCTCAGCGAAGAGGAAGATCATTATCTTCACTCTACGCTTCCAGTTAATTGACTCCTGCGGTCTCACTTATGGTGGTATGGGGTTATCGTTACCTGGGCAACGCTGGTCACTGCACTTGCGGACTTCATCCCCCGTGCCCTCGCACTGTTGCCCGGTGACCGCTCCCCCTGGCACACCCGTGCCCGCCTCTGCCAACCCCCGTCACATGACTTGGAGCAGCCACTCCAAGGCCCCCAGGGATTCCACTGGCCATTGGCTGAGGAGGAGAGACAGATCAGTTAAACCACTGGCCATTGTTGAGGAGGAGACAGATCAGTTAAACCACTGGTCATTGGCTGAGGAGGAGACAGATCAGTTAAACCACTGGTCATTGCTGAGGAGGAGACAGATCAGTTAAACCACTGGTCATTGGCTGAGGAGGAGATACACACCACTGTTAAACAACTGGCCACTGGCTGAGGAGTAGACCCCTGGCCATTGGCTGAGGAGTTAGACCCCTGGCCATTGGCTGAGGAGTTAGACCCCTGGCCATTGGCTGAGGAGTTAGACCCCTGGCCATTGGCTGAGGAGTTAGATCCCGGCCATTGGCTGAGGAGTTAGACCCCTGGCCATTGGCTGAGGAGTTAGACCCCTGGCCATTGGCTGAGGAGGAGACCCCTGGACATTGGCTGAGGAGTTAGACCCCTGGCCACTGCCTGAGGAGTTAGACTCCTGCATTGGCTGAGGAGTTAGACCCCTGGCCATTGGCTGAGGAGTTAGACCCCTGGCCATTGGCTGAGGAGTTAGACCCCTGGCCATTGGCTGAGGAGTTAGACCCCTGGCCATTGGCTGAGGAGGAGACCCCTGGCCATTGGCTGAGGAGTTAGACCCTGGCCACTGCCTGAGGAGTTAGACCCCTGGCCATTGGCTGAGGAGTTAGACCCCTGAGCAGCCACTCCAAGGCCCCCAGGGATTCCACTGGCCATTGGCTGAGGAGGAGAGACAGATCAGTTAAACCACTGGCCATTGGCTGAGGAGGAGACAGATCAGTTAAACCACTGGCCATTGGCTGAGGAGGAGACAGATCAGTTAAACCACTGGCCATTGGCTGAGGAGGAGACAGATCAGTTAAACCACTGGTCATTGGCTGAGGAGGAGATACACACCACTGTTAAACAACTGGCCACTGGCTGAGGAGTTAGACCCCTGGCCATTGGCTGAGGAGTTAGACCCCTGGCCATTGGCTGAGAAGTTAGACCCCTGGCCATTGGCTGAGGAGTTAGACCCCTGGCCATTGGCTGAGGAGTTAGATCCCTGGCCATTGGCTGTGGAGGAGACACATCACTGTTAAAAAGGGTCTCTTTCTCAAATGCCTAAATATCTGTCTTCTCCTTGTGTCCTATCCGTGTGTCCTCTCCTTATGTTATATCCTCGTGTCGTATTCTTGTTTCCTCTCCTTGTTTCCTCTCCCTATTTCCTCTCCTTGTGTCCTCTCCTTGTCTGCTGATTGTTAAAATCTTGACAGGTAAAACATTATGGTGGCAGCTCATCATTAGACTGGCTTTGTCCTGGTCAGTTGTCATTCAGAGCAGAGTGATGAAGGAGTGCAAATTAATACAGTAGATGATGGATTTTAAAAAGGAGCCAGAGAGCCTCTGGACTCCATCTTCTCTCCCCAACATCCAATCGGTTGTCAATAAAGCATGACCAATAAGGTATCTCAAATTGTTTTACCATCAGCCAGCCGGTCTTTCAATTTCTATAACTGCACTAGGACCCCTGGGGATACCTGAGAAGACTCATGAGACCATAGTCCTACTGGTAAAATGCACARCAGGGGTACTTCAGGGGTACTCTGGGAAGCTTCAGGGGTACTCTGAGAAGACTCATGAGACTATAGTCCTACTGGTAAAATGCACATCAGGGGTACTTCAGGGGTACTCTGGGAAGCGCAAAATGTTGTTGGTGGTACAGTAACCGAAAAAGGTTGTGAGTCACACCTCTAAGATACCACACGACCTTGACCATTCTCTGTGCTACGTTCCCCAGGGGATGCAGCTCTACTATGATGTGGAGCTAGAAGATGTGAATTCATTCTTACACAGACACAGTAGCTGGGATTATAGACACTGGGACACATGGGGGCGTGTCCCAAAGGGTGACCTATTCCCTATATAGTGCACTACTTTTGACCAGGGACTCAGGGAATAGGGTGCCATTTGGCACAAAACCGTGGACATGTTTTATAGTACCCAGAAATACAGTAAAAAAAAAAAAAGTTTTTGGCAGAATTTTATCCAGATTCAATTAATAAAATGACTCTGATAATACTTGTAATAATGAGGAATATGTCTCCTTTTATGGCTGGGGAGGCTGCTCGGTGACTGCGGTGATAACTTTCCTCACTTTGCCAATATTAAAAGGCCTTTTATGATAAAGTTTCCCAAAGCAGTGGCATGTTTTATGGCTTTTTAATGAACACAGTAAAATCGAGCATTAGGAAAAAACAGATGGTCCCCCTCAGCTAAACAGTTAATCACATGACCTTCTCTGAAAGGTAGAACAACCCTGGGAAGGGGTCACACTCCTCTATTTCATCTCTCCGTCACTCCTCCATCCCACCTGTATTTACCCCTTCTCCATACACACGGGTCCAAGGACTAACCTCAGTYGAGGTCTGAAATGGACAGACATGATGCCGACCAAGTTCATCACAAAACAAGTCAGTAGTGCAACGTTGACCTGCGTTACACCAGCGTGTGGTGGGAGAGCATCGCTGTCTCCAAGTTCTCTGTAACATTATTCATGTTTAGTGAGCATCGCTGTCTCCCAGTTCTCTGTAACATTATTCATGTTTAGTGAGCATCGCTGTCTCCCAGTTCTCTGTAACATTATTCATGTTTAAGTGAGCATCGCTGTCTCCAGTTCTCTGTAACATTATTCATGTTTAGTGAGCATCGCTGTCTCCCAGTTCTCTGTAACATTATTCATGTTTAGTGAGCATCGCTGTCTCCCAGTTCTCTGTAACATTATTCATGTGTTTAGTGAGCATCGCTGTCTCCCAGTTCTCTGTAACATTATTCATGTTTAGTGAGCATCGCTGTCCCCAGTTCTCTGTAACATTATTCATGTTTAGTGAGCATCGCGTGTCTCCCAGTTCTCTGTAACATTATTCATGTTTAGTGAGCATCGCTGTCTCCCAGTTCTCTGTAACATTATTCATGTTTAGTGAGCATCGCTGTCTCCCAGTTTCTGTAACTTATTCATGTTTAGTGAGCATCGCTGTCTCCCAGTTCTCTGTAACATTATTCATGTTTAGTGAGCATCGCTGTCTCCCAGTTCTCTGTAACATTATTCATGTTTAGTGAGCATCGCGTCTCCCAGTTCTCGTCAATCATGTACATGCATTCTCTGTACATTATCATGTTTAGTGTAAAAATCCCATTTGAAGATGAGAGTTCCAGGGTTCTGACTTGATACATTCAGACTGCTAGCAGTCCACTAACACTACGCTGACATCTAAGTGTTGGGAATAACTCAGAGACAAACAGTTTAGCATAGCAAACACTGAACTAAATCAAATCAAATTGTATTTATCACATGCGCCGAATACATGCTTACTTACAAGCCCGTAACCAACAATGCAGTTTTAAGAAAATAGCAACAACAAAAAGTAAGAGATAAGAATAACAAATAATTAAATAGCAGCAGTAAATAACAATAGCGGGGCTTTATACAGAGGGTACCGGTACAGAGTCAATGTGCGGGTGCACCGGTATCGAGGTAATTGAGGTAATATGTACAGTACATGTAGGTAGAGTTATTGAAGTGATTATTAAAGTAACTACATGAATAACACAAATACAGTATATCTAACAGGATGTTATAGATCTAATTGATGGGACCTGGTCACTGTTGTTTCGATAGCGTAGTTGGCATTGTCAACAGGGCGGCCATGTGTGTTTGCAAGGCGGATGTTCTGAGTTCTAGTCTCTGTGTGAGCTGGTTTCAGGAGGAAGTGGTACGGTTCTGAGTTCTAGTCTCTGTGTGAGCTGGTTCAGGAGGAAGTGGTACGGTGTTCTGGGTTCTAGTCTCTGTGTGAGCTGGTTCAGGAGGAAGTGGTACGTTCTGAGTTCTAGTCTCTGTGTGAGCTGGTTCAGGAGGAAGTGGTACGGTTCTGAGTTCTAGTCTCTGTGTGAGCTGGTTCAGGAGGAAGTGGTACGGTTCTGGGTTCTAGTCTCTGTGTGAAGCTGGTTCAGGAGGAAGTGGTACGGTTCTGAGTTCTAGTCTCTGTGTGAGCTGGTTCAGGAGGAAGTGGTACGGTTCTGGTTCTAGTCTCTGGTGAGCTGGTTCAGGAGGAGTGGTACGGTTCTGGTTCTAGTCTCTGTGTGAGCTGGTTCAGGAGGAAGTGGTACGGTTCTGAGTTCTAGTCTCTGTGTGAGCTGGTTCAGGAGGAAGTGGTACGGTTCTGGGTTCTAGTCTCTGTGTGAGCTGGTTCAGGAGGAAGTGGTACGGTTCTAGTTCTAGTCTCTGTGTGAGCTGGTTCAGGAGGAAGTGGTACGGTTCTGAGTTCTAGTCTCGGTGTGAGCTGGTTCAAGGAGGAAGTTGGTACGGTTCTGAGTTCTAGTCTCTTGTGTGAGCTGTTCAGGAGGAAGTGGTACGTCTGAGCAAGCACAGTGATCCGTCGTCACTTCTACTTAACAACCCTGTCAGCCAGCTCTGACCTGTCTGGATTGTAGCACCCGTACACTTCTACATAGACCCTGTCAGCCAACTGCTGACCTGTCTGGATTGTAGCACCGTCACTTTACCACCTGTCAGCCAGGCTGACCTAGCTGTTTTCACCTTTTTTTACCCTGACGTCAGCCAGCCTGACCTGTCTGGATTGTAGATCTCTCTGGTCCTTGCCCAGTGCTAGATTGACCAGACTTCTTTATTCTGAACTCTTTTGCAGTAGTTACAGATACTGTCGTAGTTTTGTATTCAGAATTACATTTGCATGGCATGTTCACATTGTTCATAGCATGTATTTTGTATGGTGATTCAGAAGATTATGAATTAATAAAACGATAGTTCACCAAAATGACAGCGTGTCCAAATCATCCAAAATGAGTGCTGAGAGATTAGTGCTTCTTGAGGTCGGTTCGTTTTCAGTTGAATTCATAAAATTAGTGTTGTTTACTTGGCATTTAATGCACTATGTATTGTGTGTGGTTGAATGCTGTAACAACACTGAATAAAACAATTAAAAACACCACAAGTCCCACGATGGTAGTGACTTCCCATTCTGCTTATCACTTATAACCATCCTTTATTTATTTTAATAAAATATTTGTTTTATTTGATGACTTTAATATTAATATTTAATTCCAAGTCATCATCTCATCTCTATAGAGCTGCTGTTGACATATCACTATTTTAGTAGTTCTTCAAAGGCATATTTTATAATGCAGAACAACAACTACTAATCACTTAGATATGTATTTTCAGGTAGAGATACCCTCGCGAAGCAACTACTCCGCATATCTATCTTCTGTCTCTCCTCTCTCTCTCCGTGTCTTCCCCACATTAAACTAATGTAGCAGGCCTATAGAAACACACCGAACGGACAAGTAGGCACACAATGGATTATGGTCATTGCAGTTAATTACCATGTTTTCTGCACTAAACTTTGTAGAATATCTACCTGTTGGAAACTACAACTCCCTACTACATCGCACAGTTCGGGCTTGATCTGATTTATCTCTGGAGAAACTACTTAATGTGCGCATTGAGCTCACAGAAAAAAAAAAATAAAAATGAACGAACGAAAGGGAATTAAAATAATTGAACCAGTGAATTAGTTGTTTCAAAAACCAAAAATATCCCCAGTTTCAGTTCATCGCTCAGGACTATCTATAAGAGACTTTGTTGAGATTCACAATCAATTTGAGATACTTTTGGATGATTTGGACATGACGCGCAAAAACTGCTAATATTGGTCCCATGACTTGAATAGGAATTGTGCCACAAATGCTAAAATGTTAACTAAGGGAAACTACACCATACTGTATCATGGATCGCTGTCATACCTTGTCCATAGACCGCTGACAGCGTAGGGAAACCAATGTGTCATTTTGTAATTTGGGTGAACCATTCCTTTAAGTTTATTTGGACAGGGACAATGTACAACACAAACACCACTAAGAAACCACTGAGAAACACAGATTTAGCTAACAGCTAATTTACATCTGTAGTCCTGGGACGATGATGATAGCGATGATGATGATGATGCGATGAGAAGGATGGCCGATGATGGTGGTGGTGATGATGATGGTGATGATGGTGATGGTGATGTATTGGTGATGATGATGATGATGAGATGATGGATGGCGATGAGGATGGGTGATGAATGGTGGTGTGATGATGGATGGTATTGGTGATGATGATGATGATGGTGGTGGTGATGATGATGATGATGGATGATGGATGATGATGAGATGATGATGGCGGTGATGATGATGATGGTGATGATGATGATGATGGCGGTGGTGATGATGATGATGATGATGATGATGATGATGATGATGATGATGATGATGATGATTGATGATGATGATTGATGATGATGATGATGATGATGATGATGATGATGGCATTAATAGCTAAGTGGCCCAGTCAGTGTGTTACTGTGCAGTCTGGATTGTAACACTCTCTGCTCTCCGCCCAGTGGCCACGACACTCTGACCCACGTGGGCGGCGGCCGAGCACTGTCTGGTCCTCTGCTGGGTCCCGTTGGCACAGGTCACTGAACAGTCACTCCACAGGCTCACTCCTGCCACTGGCCGTCCACTGGGGCACACACACAGACACGTACCAACACACACACACGCACACAAACAGCCCAGACCCAAGAGGGAGAGAAAGGGAGAAAAATAGAACAGTCAGTCAGAAGAAGTGGAAGGAGACCATATTCAAATGGCTGTCTTCAGGTTGAGAGCCTGACAACTAGACACCCATATTATAATATTCTTCCCTGAAAACACAGTGCAATGTTCATGCATGAACACACCATTACCGCTTGTGGTTTGAGTGGCTTGAAATAGCTCAGGTCTAGTGGGTCATATTGCAAGAGAATGGCCGTGTGTGGATGTGTCCCAAAACTGTACCCAAATAGTGCACTCCTTTTGACCAGAGTAGAAGTGCACCATATAGGGAATAGGGACAATTCATTACTTCTGCTTTTGGAGCTGCTAGTTCTCAGTTCTCTTCTCAGAGGTGAAAATGCCTTAAAACGGCGTAGAGGACAAACACAGAAAGTAATGAGTTTGCCACCTGCATTTGTCATTGCCTCTACAAACCAACTTCCTTGGGGGAGGTTCTGCTGCATTTATTACCAACTACACCCTTCTTAAAACAGAGCCACGTA
>NW_019944156.1:99749-108544 GCF_002910315.2 Salvelinus sp. IW2-2015
TGTTAAATTAATTCTCATTGAGGCCTGTATGCCATATGCATCCTGTTTCTCTTCCCCTCTCACCCCCCGTCTCTCTCTCTCCTCTCTCTCTCTCTCTCTCTCTCTCTCTCTCTCTCTCACTCTCTCTCTCTCTCTCTCTCTCTCTCTCTCTCTCTCTCTCTCTCTCTCCTCTCCTCTCTCTCTACCCCCTCTCTCCTCTCTCTCTCTCTCTCTCTGTCTCTCTAGCCTGTCTCTCTTTCTCTCTCTCTGTCTCTCTACCCCCTCTCTCCTCTCTCTCTCTACCCCCTCTCTCCTTCCCTCTCCCTCTCCTCTCTCTCTCTCTTCTCTCTCCATTGAGTTGCAGTGTAATTGATCCAATAATGTTGCACCAAAAGCAGCTGTTGTCTCTTCCCAAGAGGCTCTTCTCCTTGCAAGATGGTCTTTTGATTAGACTTTATCTTCTGAACGGCACCCTATTCCCTACATAGTGCACTACTTTTGACCAGAGCCCTATGGGATCCCCTATGGGCTCGTGATTGGATAGTAGTTGCCTACATAGGGAATATGTTGCTATTAACCATCTTGGTTGCTATTAATCATTAACATGGCTTGCCAATGAATAGAAAATCACTTGCGTCTGTTACTGGTCCCTTTGTTTCTACACTGATTCACCTCCGTCATTCTTGAAGGACCGAATGTTGACTGACTTATTATGGATCAGAGCTCCATTCAAAGATTTAGAGAAAGAATGACAAGGAAGTGGCTTTTTAAAATGCTAAACGTTGGAAAATAAACAAGCAAGCACAACAACAGGGCATCATGGGGTGTAATCATTAGTGCACACCGTAGCAAACAGTTGCAAAGAAAAGTAGAGTTTCTATTGGACAAATTCAGATAGGTCCCTCCCTGTTTTGGTTCTGTTTGCCTCTGTTTGTTCCTGTAATTATACCCATGGTCTCATTAGAATATGTCAAAATACACACATAAACACACACACACACACACACAACACACACACACACACACACACACACACACACACACACACAACACACACACACACACACACAACACACACACACACACACACACACACACACACACACACACACACACACACACACACACACACACACACACACACACAGACAACAGTCCATACCTGGACAGAGGGCGATGTTGCAGAGTTGCTCTGGGTCTCAGGCCCGTCACAGGCTCTCCCTCCATGTTTGGGCGGGGCACACATCCTGTTTCCTAGTGCGGTGGCCACGCCCACACGTAAACGAACACAGGCTCCATGGTGACCACTCCTCCCAGACGCCATGCACTGTAGGACATAGGGCAGAGGTCAGAGGTAGGGGTCAAGTATAAGGTTTCAACTTTATTATTCCAGGGAAAAATGTAGTTTTGCAGCAAGATCATGGTACACAACAGACATAAAATAGACAGTTAATTGCTGTCGCTGTTTCTTCCACATGACCCGATTTCATCAATAATTATCAGCAAAACAGAAAGCACATATATGTAGTCCAACCAGTGAGCTTTACCCTGAACTACCACAAAGTAGTAATCATGGGTCGTGGGACCACGTGGGGCTTCCATCTTTAGGAAGTGAAATGAGTTTGACCTGATATTGCTTCTTGTAGTAATTCATATCCACATACTGCTTGCTGATCTGCCAAGCAGAAGTACCGGCTTACAAAGAACAACATAGTATTTCTACAAAATGGCCGACATCTAATACTGTGTCAGACTAGACTGTTTGGCGCTTCTTAGAACTGTCTCCAGAAAGGCTTCTCTATCACCTGGATAAAACATAATCTGGTCACCGGTGTGTTAAGAGTGCCAAGTTATCCTGCCAAGTGGCATATCCCTCCTTCAACGCCTCTGATTGCTTCATGAAAACGCAAATCCCGCTCAAACATTGTTAATTAAAATCAAAGTCCCAATCGCGCCTTGAGAAAGAGAAAGAGAGAGAGAGAAAGAGAGAGAGAGAGAGAAAGAGAGAGACAGTGGATGGATGGGGAGAGTGTATTTCTTCTGTGAAGGATCAACACCATATTCCAGGATCACAAAGTCAGCCTATAATGAAGAGCTTTTGTCAGATAAGACTCCCGAGTGCTCCTGAGTGGCGCTGCGGTCTAAGGTACTGCATCTCAGTGCAAGAGTGTCACTACAGACCCTGGTTAGATTCCAGGCTGTATAACAACCGGCCGGGATCGGGAGTGCCCATAGGGCGGAGCACAATTGGCCCAGCGTTGTCCGATTAGGTTTGGTGGGGTAGGCGTCATTGTAAATAGAATTTGTTCTTAACTGAATTGCCTAGCTGAATAAATAAAAATCGGGGAAGGCTGGAGTTCTTTAGTTCAGTTAGAGATATAATCAGAGTACAGGTTGAGCTTCAAGTCTGGCCCGTGTTCCAAATTGCTCCCTATATAGTGCACTACTTTTGAACAAATTGGCACCCTATTCCCTACGTAGTGGACATTCCTTTTGATCAGAGCACTATGGGGTCCTTGTCAAAAGTAACGCACTATATACGAAATTGGTTGCCATTTGGAACGCAACCTGTGCCTCCTTCCTTATTAAAGGACGTATAATTGAAATCAGTGTTGGAACATTGAACAAGTCTTCTCTGCAGTGCAATAAACTATTTACAACTGAAAAGGTGGAAATATTAGTACGCTTTTTTTGGCCTTTGCAACAAATTGGTATTAAAATACCATCTCTAAATTGGGTAACGTTGCATTTGAATAATTCTGTCATCAAGGTGCTCTAGTAGTGAACCTCTAGTGAGGATTGATATGAGACAAAATGCTCCACTGTGACAGCATGCTGTGTAGCACTGACACTTTACTTGAAAGAGACCGACATAAGGACTTCCTAACATGTTCATAAGCCATACATAACGATTAATAAGCAGTTGATTTTCTAAATGCTATATCAACTTCCATCAACAACCACCAGTTTTTTTTATTTTTATTTATCTGATTTTCCTCTGTGTCAAATTCTAAACGTTTAAACAGTCTTATAAATCAGAATACTTCTTTGTTTGGTTTCATTCTAGAATCATTTGAAAGGAGGAGGTTGTTTTGACCTGTCCTGCACCGCCCCTTCCTCTCCATGTCTTGTCATGTTTCCTTTTAAACTCTCATCATATTGTTTTGTATTATCTTCTGTGCAAAAAAAACCCCAAGTTGATATTTGCTTTGTCTTGTGGTTGTTGACATAAGCATGAATCAGCCAGTATGTATAGGTTATGAATGTGTTATAAAGTCCTTGTGTAGTGCCCTTCAAGGAAAATGTTCCCTGCATGAATTTCTGTCCTTGAAAACTATTTGACTCAGACAAACACAGATTTCAATATTTCTGCTGTCGATTTGACTACATTACTGGCCTGAACACGGCACATTACTTCCAGAGAAAAAGCAGTTTAGCCTATTAGCTGCTGCCAAAGCCTCACCAAAGGGGAAATAATGGATTATTTGGAAGCACTATACTTCTGGTTCTCTTATTCCTCATTTCAATCCAGGGGGACACCTGGGGTATAGGCTCTGTTGGCTGACTGCTTCAATTATTGTTTCTGAATGGTAGAGGGTGATTCATGCAGTTCAGCTAGCTACCAGAGCTTGTGGGTCAGTTCAGCTAGCTACAGAGCTTGTCGGTCAGTTCAGCTAGCTCAGAGCTGTGGTCGTTCAGCTAGCTACCAGAGCTTGTGGTCAGTTCAGCTAGCTACAGAGCTGTTGGGTCATTCAGCTAGCTACCAGAGTTGTTGGGTCAGTTCAGCTAGCTACCAGAGCTTGTCGGGTCAGTTCAGCTAGCTACAGAGCTTCGTCAGTCAGCTAGCTACAGAGCTTGTCGGGTCAGTTCAGTAGCTACCAGAGCTTGTCGGTCAGTTCAGCTAGCTACCAGAGCTTGTGGGTCAGTTCAGCTAGCTACAGAGCTTGTTGGGTCAGTTCAGCTAGCTACAAGAGCTTGTTGGGTCAGTTCAGCTAGCTACAAAGCTTGTTGGGTCTGTTCAGCTAGCTACAAGAGCTTGTTGGGTCAGTTCAGCTAGCTACAAGAGCTTGTTGGGTCTGTTCAGCTAGCTACAAGAGCTTGTTGGGTCTGTTCAGCTAGCTACCAGAGCTTGTCGGGTCAGTTCAGCTAGCTACCAGAGCTTGTTGGTCAGTTCAGCTAGCTACCAGAGCTTGTTGGTCAGTTCAGCTAGCTACCAGAGCTTGTCTTGTCAGTTCAGCTAGCTACCAGAGCTTGTCGGGTCAGTTCAGCTAGCTACCAGAGCTTGTTGGTCAGTTCAGCTAGCTACCAGAGCTTGTCGGGTCAGTTCAGCCAGCTACCAGAGCTTGTCGGTCAGTTCAGCTAGCTACCAGAGCTTGTTGGTCAGTTCAGCTAGCTACCAGAGCTTGTCGGGTCAGTTCAGCTAGGCTACCAGAGCTTGTTGGTTCAGTTCAGCTAGCTACCAGAGCTTGTGGTCAGTTCAGCTAGCTACCAGAGCTTGTGGTCAATTCAGCTAGCTACCAGAGCTTGTTGGTCAGTTCAGCTAGCTACCAGAGCTTGTCGGTCAGTTCAGCTAGCTACCCAGAGCTTGTCGGGTCATTCAGCTAGCTACCAGAGCTTGTCGGGTCAGTTCAGCTAGCTACCAGAGCTTGTCGGGTCAGTTCAGCTAGCTACCAGACTTGTCGGGTCAGTTCAGCTAGCTACCAGAGCTTGTTGGGTCAGTTCAGCTAGCTACAAGAGCTTGTTGGGTCAGTTCAGCTAGCTACAGAGCTTGTTGGTCTGTTTCAGCTAGCTACAAGAGCTTGTTGGGTCAGTTCAGCTAGCTACCAAGAGCTTGTTGGGTCTGTTCAGCTAGCTACAAGAGCTTGTTGGGTCTGTTCAGCTAGCACCAGAGCTTGTCGGGTCAGTTCAGCTAGCTACCAGAGCTTGTTGGTCAGTTCAGCTAGCTACCAGAGCTTGTTGGTCAGTTCAGCTAGCTACCAGAGCTTGTCTTGTCAGTTCAGCTAGCTACCAGACTTGTCGGGTCAGTTCAGCTAGCTACCAGAGCTTGTTGGTCAGTTCAGCTAGCTACCAGAGCTTGTCGGGTCAGTCGCCAGCTACCAGAGCTTGTCGGTCAGTTCAGCTAGCTACCAGAGCTTGTTGGTCAGTTCAGCTAGCTACCAGAGCTTGTCGGGTCAGTTCAGCTAGCTACCAGAGCTTGTTGGTTCAGTTCAGCTAGCTTACCAGAGCTTTTGTGGTTCAGTTCAGCTAGCTACCAGAGCTTGTTGGTCAGTTCAGCTAGCTACCAGAGCTGTTGGTCAGTTCAGCTAGCTACTAGAGGCTTGTTGGCTCAGTTCAGCAGCTACTTAGAGCTTGCTCGGGTCAGTTCAGCTAGCTACTAGAGCTTTTTGGTCAGTCAGCTAGCTACCAGAGCTTGTTGGTCAGTTCAGCTAGCTGACCAGAGCTTGTCGGGTCAGTTCAGGCTTAGCTACAGAGCTTGTTGGGGTCAGTTCAGCTAGCTACCAGAGCTTGTCGGGTCAGTTCAGCTAGCTACCAGAGCTTGTTGGGTCAGTTCAGCCAGCTACCAGAGCTTGTTGGGTCAGTTCAGCTAGCTACCAGAGCTTGTCAGGTTAGAAATGGTAAATTAAAACGGTTTGGAATAATGTCTTGCCCTCTTGTCTGATCCTTGAGAAAACTGCCAACCCTACACTTAGTCATGACACATCTTAATGTGGACTACGTCTGACTAAATGTCAGAGAGCTGCTCGCATGAATTTCTGATTAGCCGAWGGGGGTGAAACCTTTTACATGACTTTGTGCCTAAATGTAATTTCAGAGACACTTTCCTCCACATAGAAGAATGKCTCCTAAAATTCCCTGCAAATCAACAGATGTAAAAACACTAAYATTAGTTTGACAGCTGCTGTTGAACACAGGGATATCTACACAYAGTAGACACACACAGAAGATGGGTCTCTTCTYCACAATTCAGAAGGTAATACATCACAAATCAYCAAGAATAACCAATGACTGTCTTGTGTAGGGGAATGYTGTTTTTATGASAAAATACTGAATGTCCCCTTCTGCCAAAAAACGCAACAACTGTCAACAGTGTAAGACGTCATAACATTCTAAAGACCCCAGAGGAGCAAAGTACATCAACTGGACCAACAACCCAAAAATATTAGGTACCAGACTAAGTATGCAAAAATCTAGGCAACATTTCATCAATTCAACTACTGTAACAGCCTACATCGAGATAAATATGTCTTGCAGTATAATTGTACAGATACTGCAATATATATACAAATATACCACTAACCTTGACCTTCAAGCAAACACACTGAACCCTGGAGACACAAACCAGAATCTACAATTCCCTAATCTCCATAACATGCAAAACTACAGAACTACATCACTGTCAATCTTTCAGGAGTTGTGGTGAAATTACTTATCATTATATGGGAAGAGATGGATAACATAGACAACACTTCTGCAAAACACCGTGACATGCACAAAGAGAAGAAAGCATCATCAGATAATAGATGTCTAACAATAATAATAATAATAATACATTAAATAAGAATATTAAGTAATAAGAATATAACCAAATAGACTAGTTAAAAGGTCAAACTAAACAGTAACAAAAACATTGGTTTGATGGTCAATTCAAAGCAAGCACAACAATGCACACATAGAAAAATGAGGGTGAAGGAGAAAGACGTTATAACAAGTAAAGTAATAATGCTGCAGCTATTACTACCTGGACAGGGGACAGTGTTATTGCAAACCCTTGACTCTCTTAAAGGGCCGCTGCAGGAGTTCCGTACGGTGAACCACATGTTCTGTTTCGCACCTGCGACCTTGGCCGCATGAAACTGAGCATGAGCTCCACTGGGACCACTCCTCTGCCAAGATTCACCTGTGTAGAGGGAGAAGGGTGACACCAGTTAAATGCAGCAACACGGTCACATGATCAGCCAGGGGTGGGGCTACAGGGGGCAGGCATAGGGGTGGGACTTTGTTGGCTGGGGTGGGGTTTCAAGGTAGAGCAATGGGGAGGAGTTATTCGAAACCCGAAGCTACGTTAATGGGGAGGGATATTAACCTAGTTAACTTTAATATTTAACTAAATAGACATGTTTTACCTTTATGTGATTTTTTGATAAATGATTAATAAGAGAGAAGACACTGTTGGTCATGGCATATCTCTTGATCCAGTTCTTTGACTTATCATCATTTTGATAGTGTTGTTGTAGTGATAGCACAAATATATGACTAGTAATGTGTCAAAAAGCTGTTTGTTCAAAAACCTTGTCTGGCTCCCCTGAACGGAGTCTCAAGTAGAACAAAAAAATCTTATTGTGTCATAGTAAAGTACAAATTGATTGGAGGAACTGTACAGATGTCATAGTAAAGTCCCAAGTGGTTTGGAGGAACTGTACAGATGGATCATAGTAAAGTCCCAAATGGTTGGGAGGAACTACAAGATGCATCATAGTAAATCAAATTGATTGGAGGAACTGTACAGATGCATCATAGTAAAGTACAAATGGTTTGGAGGAACTCTACAGATGGATCAAAGTAAAGTTCCAAATGGTTTGGAGGAACTCAACAGATGGATCATAGTAAAGTACAAATGGTTTGGAGGAACTGTACAGATGCATCATAGTAAAGTACAAATTGAATGGAGGAACTGTACAGATGCATCATAGTAAAGTACAAATGGTTTGGAGGAACTGTACAGATGCATCATAGTAAAGTACAAATTGAATGGAGGAACTGTACAGATGCATCATAGTAAAGTCCAAATGGTTTGGAGGAACTGTACAGATGCATCAATAGTAAAGTTCCATGTTTGGAGGAACTGTACAGATGCATCATAGTAAAGTCAAATGGTTTGGAGGAACTGTACAGATGCATCATAGTAAAGTTCCAAATGGTTTGGAGGAACTGTACAGATGGATCATAGTAAAGTCCAAATGGTTTGGAGGAACTGTACAGATGGATCATAGTAAAGTCCAAATGGTTTGGAGGAACTGTACAGATGGATCATAGTAAAGTCCAAATGGTTTGGAGGAACTCTACAGATGGATCATAGTAAAGTCCAAATGGTTTGGAGGAACTGTACAGATGGATCATAATTGACACTAAGCATTTGTCAGATTTAGTCTGAAGCACATTTATTAAAAAGATCACAGCAAAGCTCCACATCACAGGCCCCAGTGTTACTTCTGATCACAATAAGGAATTTGGCCATTTACCTGACTAAAAGGTGTAACATCTTTCATCTTCATCTTTCATACTGACACATGCATCAATAAAACCAAATCAAAGGTTTCAAAAAGCTCTATAAAATGTAAAAGAACATGGTTGCATGCAAGAAGGACATCTACTGGTGAATAAACGTGAATGGAGAGTTAGTTAAGGAGAAGTGTGGATCCCACAGCAGTGTTACATCCTCCAGTCTACACTGCAGTTTCCAAGACAACCAGAGAGGATCTAACTCCAACCCATATTAATTAGTGTTTGGTCACAATTTATGAAACTTTTTTTTTTTTTTTTGCCAGTTTTTATTTTTCATAAGAGTACTAGGGAAACGAGAGGGAAGAAAATCCCCTTTTCAATTTATTCAGATCACAGCTTGTTGCATGGAGCTTGTTGCGTGGAAGTAACATTCACAGTGCCAGTTTGCATTGGGTTCATAAATACTCTTTTTCCAAACAGCAGAATGTGACAAAAGGTCTGCTGGTGTGTCACACTCCTGTTATGACATATTTTAACTGTTGATACTGAATATTTAAATGTCATGGTACCCTGTCTCTAGAACCATGAACAGT
>NW_019944157.1:0-2865 GCF_002910315.2 Salvelinus sp. IW2-2015
ACTTTAGATAAACTTCTCCTTAATGCAACCGCTGTGTCAGATTTAAAAAAATCTTTACGGTGAAAGCACACCATGCAATAATCTGAGTACTGCGCTCAGAGCCCAAAACAAGCCATTCAGATATCCGCCATGTTGTGGAGTCAACAGAAGTAGCATTATAAATATTCACTTACCTTTGATGATTTTCATCAGAATGCCTTCCCAGGAATCCCAGTTCCACAATAAATGTTTGTTTTGTTCGATAAAGTTCATCTTTATGTCCAAATACCTCCTTTTTGTTCGCGCGTTTAGTTCACTAATCCAAATGCACAAAGCGCGGGCACTAAGTCCAGACGAAAAGTCAAAAAGGTTCCATTAAAGTTTATAGAAACATGTCAAACGATGTATATAATCAATCTTTAGGATGTTTTTTTATCATAAATCTTCAATAATATTCCAACCGGAGAATTCCGTTGTCATTAGGAAGGAAAGGGAACGGAGCTGGTGCTCACGGCCGCGAGCGATAAACAACTCGTGGCTTTCAGCCCGACCCCTTCTCTGAGTGCTCTTATTCTCTCCCCTTTCACAATAGAAGCCTGAAACAAGGTTCTAAAGACTGTTGACACCTAGTGGAAGCCTTAGGAAGTGCACTCTGACCCCATTTACACTGGATATTGGATAGGCAATCACTTGAAAAACTACAAACCCTCAGATTTCCCACTTTCTGGTTGGATTTTTCTCAGGTTTTCGCCTGCCATATGAGTTATGTATATGTTATACTCACAGACATCATTCAAACCAGTTTTAGAAACTTCAGAGTGTTTTCTATCCAAATCTACTAATTATATGCATATCCTAGCTTCTGGGCCTGAGTAGCAGGCAGTTTACTCTGGGCACGCTTTTCATCCGGACGTGAAAATACTGCCCCCTATCACAAATAAGTTAATCAGCTTCTTGAAATGTCACACCTGTCAGGTGGATGGATTATCTTGGCAAAGGAGAAATGCTCACTAACAGGAATGTCAACATATTTGTCACCAAATTTGAGAGAGAGGGAAGATTTTTGTGTGTATGGTACATTTCTGGGATCATTTATTTCAGCTCATAAAACATGAGACCAATAGTTTGCATGTTGCGTTTTATATTGTTGGTCGGTATAGAAGGTAAAGTTAAAAAAACAAAAAACTCAAACCGGTCCGTACCAAGGCCACCACCTAAGCCCCATTTCCATCCAGAAAAAACCCTGGACACACACACACACACACACCTACTTGACCCAAAATAAATGACGACCGTTGAATTAAAATGTATTTAAAGTCTAATCTAATGTGTGTGTGTCTCTCTCTGTGTGTGTGGTGTGTGTGTGTGTGTGTGTGTGTGTGTGTGTGTGTTGCAGAGTAACGACGGTGAAGAGCGGCTAGCTGTGGTCAGACTGCTGGCTAAGCTGTTCGGAGCCAAAGACTCAGAACTGGCCACTCAGAACAGACCGCTGTGGCAATGCTTCCTGGGACGGTGAGACACACTCATTACACAGCCGCACGCACACACGCTTGGGCGAACACACACACACACACACGTGTGTAGTAGAGGTGCGTTGCGTTAACAAGAAGTTTGTGTTCCATCCCCAGGTTCAATGACATCCATGTTCCTGTGAGGCTCGAGTCGGTCAAGTTCGCTTCCCACTGTCTGATGAACCATCCAGACCTGGCCAAAGACCTCACAGGTAGGTGTCTGATGAACCTTCCAGACCTGGCCAAAGACCTCACAGGTAGGTGTCTGATGAACCTTCCAGACCTGGTTAAAGACCTCACAGGTAGGTGTCTGGACCATCCAGACCTGGTTAAAGACCTCACAGGTAGGTGTCTGAGGAACCATCCAGACCTGGACAGTACTTCTTAAACAACTGGGCCAGACCCATCATCGCCTCCTTACGTACCCGCCACTATGGAGGAGGGAGGGAGGAGAGAGGGAGAGAGGAGGAGGGAGAGGAGAGGAGGGGAGGAGAGGAGAGGAGAGAGGAGGAGGGAGGAAGGAGAGTAGGAGGATGGAGGGTAGAGGGAGGGAGGAGGGAGGAGAGGATGGGGAGGAAGGAGGGAGAGAGGGATGGGAGGAGGGAGGAGGAGGGAGAGGGAGGAGAGGGAGGAGGGAGGAGGAGAAAGGGAGGTAGGAAAAAGGGGATGAGAGGAAGAGGAGGTGTTAGGCAGGGAGGAAGGAAAGGAGGAGAGGAGGGAGTAGCAAAGAAGGAGGTAGCAAAGGAAAGAGGAGAGTAAGGAGAGGGAAGGAAGTAGGAGGAGGAGAGGACGATGGAGGTAAGAGGAAGGGGTTGGAGGAGAGGAGGAGAGAGGTGGGAGGAGAGAGGAGGGAGGGAGGTAGTGAGGAGGAGGAGCAGAGAGAAAGAAAGATAAACATAAGAAACAAACTATAAACTTCCCCAAAAAGGATGAGAATGAACATATTAGGTGATAAACAGTGTGAATAGAGAGGTAGAGGTGCGTCTCACCCTCTTGTCCAGGGTCCTCTCCCTGACGAAGCCCAGGAGCTGGTCGTTAACCAGGTCAGGTCTTTTCTTCCCCGCGTTGATATCGTCACGATACGTCGTGCCGGATCGCCTCCTCTGGGTCATGTGATCGCACTTTCAGGAACTCTTATGGGACGATACAGACATATTTGATTAGGGCAGAGTCTGTTCCTTTAGACACCTACCTGTGAGGTCTTTAACCAGGTCTGATGGTTCAGACCCTACCTGTGAGGTCTTTAACCAGGTCTGGATGGTTCATCAGACACCTACCTGTGAGGTCTTTAACCAGGTCTGGGTGGTTCCTCAGAACACCTACCTGTGAGTCTTTCCAGGTCTGGATGGTTCAGACACCTACCTTGAAGGTCTAA
>NW_019944157.1:7988-27256 GCF_002910315.2 Salvelinus sp. IW2-2015
ACTGATGAAGCATTGGACAGATAACTGGCGACGTTGCGGTCAGAGAGAGAGGAGTATACAGCGTCTTAAATTAGGACTGCTCCGCGAGCCATATTTGTCAGTTTCTGCGCTTTTAGATTTATCGCATACACATGGCAAGGCAAGAGATGGATACTAAACTCAGTCTACTGAATGTTTGAATGGGCAGGCACGCTTGTATCGTAAAAATAGGCTTGCGCAGCTAACAAGCTTACCAATTATACCGATTTCTAAGAAATTCTGACAGTTTGTTTGCTTAGTTAAAACATAGTTAGACTTAATGCTTTGAAGGGATGTCAAATAAGTGTTAATAGACCATTGTTGTCTCATGATAGTTTGCGATCTGTGTCCGTGAGGTGCTTATAGGATGCGTCTCATGAGGATTGTGTTGCGGTTAAGAGCAGGATATCACTGTTTCAGCTTCTACCTTTCTGTGGCTCTGCCCCTCTGCGCCAGGTGTCTGCGTCCACGTCCGTTTTTTCTTCTTTACTCCTTCCCTTCGTTACTTTCTTCATCTTTTTTTTCTCTTCCGCTATTTGTTTTTTCTTTTTTTTTTTTTTTTGCTTCTTTTTTTTTTTGCTTCTTTGTCACAGGGGAGATGTTGTGTTGAATGGTTATCTGGTATGTTCGTTGCGATTAAATGTGACCGGTTAATATATATAGTGAGCTGCCCTGGACAGTGACAGTATCATAGTGAGGCGTCTGGCTTACGGCTCGTTACTGACCGGGGGCTGTCGGCCAAGGTAGATCACGTGAGATCGTCTTGCGACTGATTAGGAATTACTTATCCTTCCCACACTAGATGAAGCGACGAACAGTGCGGCATGCGTCAGACTACTTAATTCTCATCGATACTCTATACAATCAAGCTTTCAGTTGTCAGACATGCACATAGCAATGCATGGACAGGCAGGAAATACACACTCTATCTATACATACCTCTCACACCACCTCACTCCACTTCGCACTACCCACCTCCCCACTCTCCAGCACCCTACACACCTCCCACCACCCTACACTACCTCTCCACCTCTCGCACCGCTACATACCTCCACCGACCTAACCTCCCATCACCCTACCGATTCCACCCACTTGTGGCATGGTAACCTCAACCAACCAAGTGAGCAAGATCACAAACTCGACGCAAGGAGGCGGTACTATTCCCTCCCGCAAGACTAAAGCCGCTTCATGCCTCGTCCCGCGACGTATGCTACGCGATCGTTCACTTTAAGCGGATATGTTCTAATGCAGATCGAACATACCACATCTATACATTACACCAGGGCGTACCCAGCCCAGGGAACATCGAGTCTCGTGCGGATATGACCTGGTCACAGATGATTCTACCAGGTCATCTTTACTGCTGGCTGTTTTTCTTCTGTTCTTATGCCAATTCTTCTTTCTTTTTCTTTGTCTCCTGTTGTGTCTGGTATGTCTCCTGTCACTTTCCGTCCCTGGCTGTAACGTTAGACCACAGCTGTCTTTCCAGTGGCAAACAATAATGAGTCATAGTGTGCAAAATAAGCAAGGAAGGTGGGCAGAGCCAAGCACGAGCTATCGCGCAGATCCTATCCTGTAGCTTAGAAGGGTAGATGGGTGGGGGGAGGAGTACTTAGAGGGTAGATGGGTGGGGGGGAGGGAGTACTTAAGAGGGGTGGGGGAGTGTGTGCTTAGAAGGGTAGAGGGGGGGTAGAGGCGGTGGGGGGAGGGAGTACTTAGAGGGTAGATGGGTGGGGGAGGGTGTAGCTTAGAGAGTAAAGAGGGGGGGTAGAGGGGTGGGAGGAGGGAGTGCTAGAGAGTAGGAGGGGTGGGGGGAGGGTGTGCTAGAGAGTAGATGGGTGGGGAGTATGTGCTTAGAAGGGTAGAGGGGGGGTAGAGGGGTGGGGAGGAGGAGTGGTTTAGAAGGTAGATGGGTGGGGGGAGGGTGTCTTAGAGAGCGTAGAGGGGGGGGTAGCCAGGGGTGGGAGGAGGGAGGGTTAGAGGGTGAGAGGGTAAGAGGGTTTGGGGGAGTGGTTAGAGGGTAGAGGGGGGGTAGAGGGGTGGGGGGAGGGAGGTGTTAGAGGTGGGGGGAGTGGGTTAAAGGGTAGAGGGGTGGGGGGAGGGAGTGGTTAGAGGGTAGAGAGGGTAGAGGGTTGGGGGAGTGGTTAGAGGGTAAGGGGGGGTAGAAGGGTGGGGGGAGGGAGTGGTTAGAGGGTTGGGGGGAGTGGTTTAGAGGGTAGGGGGGGGGTAGAGGGGTGGGGGAGGGAGTGGTTAGAGGGTTGGGGGGAGTGGTTTAGAGACGGTAGAGGGGGGTAGAGGGGTGGGGAGGGAGTGGTTTAGAGGTAGAGAGGGTAGAGGGTTGGGGGGAGTGGGTTAGAGGGTCGAGGGGGGGTAGAGGGGTGGGGGGAGCGGAGTGTTAGAGGGTAGGGGGAGTGGTTAGTAGGTAGAGGGGGGTAGAGGGTGGGGGGAGGGAGTGGTTAGAGGGTAGAGGGGGTAGAGCGGTGCTTAGAGCAGGCTGTCAATCAACGCAACAGGCCATATTGAAAAAATAACGAATTTGCGTGCCAGACATAGCTTATTATGTTTTGTTTGGTTTACAAACAAAAGTGCATACCAACTGGCCCCCAAACTGGCTGTTGTTTTGTTTGGACAAATGTGGTCCTTTATAATGTCCACTGATGTATATAGGGTGCTGTATATAGCAATTTTAACATATTAAAAAAGAGAAATCATTTGTCCAGTTTGCTCCTATGCTTGCAGATGTGGCATAATAGGCTGCAACCCGCTAATCAAAAAAGTTTAATGGAAGAAAAAAGCCCGCCTAGACTATTGCTCAAATGTTGCTGTAATAGGCCTACATGTTATCATTTTATTGTTGTTTTGTTGCAAGGTTTAGTCTTTTTGGTTATTCAATTGTCAAGCTTTTAAAACCGAAGGCAGACTGCACCATTTTTCAGTAGCCCTTGTTACGACTGGCATGTGTCCCTGAAACACTTTCCCTCTGGCTGCGCGCTTGTAAATGACACAAAGCAGGCGGCAATTGACGCTGAATTAGCAAAAGTGAGCGCGATCAGGATGTAATTTCATAAAGTAGATGACTCAAAACTGTTGACTTATTTATACTGGCAGTCGCTGTGTGCCCTATTCTCCCTTTAGTAGTAAACTTTATACCCGATTGTGAAATAGCCTTTATTCTATACTTTGCCCACTACCAATAAGACACTTTCTGTAAAGGCAACAGCACTGCCCCGTTGGGAAACCGAAACTTGGCATGGACCATTTAGCCTACAAACACGTTTAAACTTTCGGTCCGGTAGAAGATTCGGTCAAGTGCTATTATGTATGACATGGATACAGCGCACGACTGGCTCTGTGTGTGGTGGTCTACGGAAGGAGGGGTGGTGTGTGTGTGGACGGTTTAACCTATTCTTGTGGGGACCAGAAGTCCCGTACAAGCAATAGTAACAAAGTAAAAAATTGACAGCTGGGGACATTTACACTTACATTTCATTTAAGTATTTAGCAGAAACGGCTCTTATCAGAGCGACTTACAATTGGAAAGTTCAATCATATTCATCCTGGTCCCCCGTGGGGAATGAAACCACAACCCTGGCGTTGCAAGCGCATGCTCCTAACAGCTGAGCCAACAGCGGGACATTTTGTTAGCCCCACAAGGTCAAATGCTTATTTCTAGGGGCGTTTAGGGTTAAGGTTAGAATTAGTGTAGGGTGAATTAAGTTAAATATTAGGTTTAGGAGCTAGGGTTAAGTTGGTAGGGTTAGGGTTTGAGGAGCTAGCGGTTAGGTTTAAGGTTGGATAAAGTTTAGGTTTTTTTGGGTTAGGGTTAGGGTAAGAGTACGGGTTAGGATTAGGGTTTAGGTTAGGGTAGGGTTAGGGTTAAGGGGTTAGGGACAAATAGGACTTTTAAATGGGACCTGAATTGTATGGTCCCCCAACAAAGGTTTAGCTGTACAAGACTGTGTGTGTGTGTGTTGGTGTGTGCGATGCACTGCCCATTTTGGCGTGGCAGTACGTTGCCAGTGCAATGCTGTTTTGAACTTGTTAGTGCAGCGCAGACGCGGGCGGTAGGCATGGAGCGGGCCGAGCGAATTGACAAACACAAATCATTGCGCGACTGCATAAAATAGAAAATGGCGTCACCGGCCGGATCCGGCTTGGGGGCCATGTGTTTAGGGTGGGGGGGGGGGATTCTTAAGAGTGTTAGGGGAGGGAGTGCATTAGGGTAGTGGCTGGGGGGGTTTTAGAGGCTGGGGGAAAGGAGTGATTAGGGTAGTGGGCTGGGTGGGTTCTTAGAGGGCTGGGGGGAGGGAGTGATTAGGGTAGTGGGGCTGGGGGGGTTCTTAAGAGGGCCTGGGGGGAAGGAGTGATTAGGGTAAGTGGGCTGGGGGGGTTCTTAGAGGGCTGGGGGAAGAGAGTGATTAGGAGTAGTGTGGGGCTGGGGGGGGTTCTTAGAGGGCTGGGGGGAGGGATGGATCTAAGGGTAGTGGGCTGGGGGTTCTAGAGGGCTGGGGGGAGGGAGTGATTAGGGTAGTGGGCTGGGGGAGCGTTCTTAGAGGGCCGGGGGGAAGGAGTGATTAGGTAGTGGGCTGGGGGGGTTTTTGAGGCTGGGGGGAAGGAGTGATTAAGGGTAGTGGCTGGGGGGGTTCTTAGAGGGATGGGGGAGGGAGTGAATTAGGGTAGTGGGCTAGGGGGGGTTCTTAGAGGGCTGGGGGGAGGGAGTGATTAGGGTAGTGGGCTGGGGGGGTTCTTAGAGGGCTGGGGGAGGGAGTGATTAGGGTAGTGGGCTGGGGGGGTTCTTAGAGGGCTGGGGGTGAGGGAAGTGATTAGGGTAAGTGGGCTGGGGGGTTTCTTAGAGGGCTGGGGGGAGGGAGTGATTAGGGTAGTGGGCTGGGGGGTTCTTAGGGCTGGGGGAGGGAGTGATTAGGGGTAGTGGGCTGGGGGGGTTCTTAGAAGGCTTGGGGGGAGGGCAGTGAATAGGGTAGTGGGCTGGGGGGGTTTCTTAGAGGGCTGGGGGGAGGGAGTGATTAGGGTAGTGGGTGGGGTGTTGGAAGGGAGTGAGTGCTTAGAGGGTAGTGGGCTGGGGGTGTTGGAGGGGAGTGAGGTGCTTAGAGGGTAGTGGCTGGGGTGTTGGAAGGGGAGTGAGTGCTTTAAGAGGGAGTGGGTCCTGGGGTGTTGGAGGGGAGTGAGTGCTTAGAGGGTAGAGCGGGGTGTCTGGAGGGGAGTGAGTGCTTAGAGGTAGAGGGCTGGGGTGTTGGATGGGGAGTGAGTGCTTAGAGTAAAGAAGGGCTGGGGTGTTGGAGGGATGACGTGCTTAAGAGGGTAGAGGGCTGGGGTGAGGCCTAGGGTCGATGTGGAAATTTAGAAAAGTGTCTCCCCACAAGTTAAAGACCAATCCAATTCTCTCTTGGCCAGAGAAGCTAGGGATTGGGTGTGAGCTGGAGGACATCGCTTCGGTGTGTGGTTGTGTGTGTGTGGTGTGTGTGTGTGTGTGTGTGTGTGTGTGTGTGTGTGTGTGTGTGTGTGTGTGTGTGTGTGTGTTGTGTGTGTGTGTGCTGTGTGTTGTGTGTGGTGTGGTGTCCAACCTGGGCAAATAAATAGAGCTGAAGGACAGTTTATGGCACCTCTAATGGTGATAAAAGGGAAATGGCAGGTGTGGGATAACTATATTCCTTTGCATTTCACTGTGTACTCTCTCCACCACTTAGCGGCTCACTGTTTCCCACATTGTACAGAGAAGTCACACATGGCAGTCCACACACGCCAACACACAACACCATCTGCTCTGTGTGTGCGTACATGCGTGTGTTGTGGAATTCCTCTTTGTCTAAATTAAGTAGACACTCTGATTAGCTTCCGTGTCACTCAGTAAGGGCCTGGGACTCACCAACATGTCAGCTCTCACAGTGGGAACAGCCTGGCCCCTGGCCGTCACACCTACCACTAAATCATTACTGGTTGTGTGTGTGTGTGTGTGTGTGTGTGTGTGTGTGTGTGGTGTGTGTGTGTGTGTGTGTTGTGTGTGTTGTGTGTGTGTGTGTGTGTGTGTGTGTGTGTGTGTGTGTGAAAAAGAGAGTTGTTTGGTAGCAGGTGTTTGGTCTCGTAGAGTGGATATCCATCTTTGGATCCACCCATCCAATTTACATTTGAGCTTTCCAATGGTTTGTTCTGATTGACTAAAGACTCACTAAATCTGCAGACTAACTAGTGCTAGGCACCCAGCAGTGAAGAGAATGAATTGTAACTGATATCCCACATAGGCAATATATTGGCTTTGTAGTGCACTGCAGACATTGTTCTATTGTGTTGTGGAGTATAGTGGTGTTATAATGGCGGTAATAGATCTGCGAGGGAAAGTGATTCTGTCCTCTGACTCCCATGGCCATAACCTCAGTATTGTACAACAGTGTTCACAGTCTATCATCCCCCACACTGTTGAAATAGAAAGACTCAAAACACCATGGTTGTGTCGTAAAASCATGAAAAGTAGTGCACCTAAACTGAGATCTGGTGTGATGATACAATGAATGTACTTCAAAACAGAATGGAAGTACTCTGAAACACCCAAAGTGGCTCTTCAATCTGAATCATTGTGTTTTTTAGAGAGTGTTGTGAAAACCCTTTCTGGTGTTTCAGTGCATGTAAAAGGCAGCACCAAACACTAAAATAAATGTCTCTCAATGCTTTTTAAATTGCATWTGATTTATAGCATAAATATTGATTGATTGTAAATATGGAATGCTCTGTCAATATTTTCATTTAAGATTTTAAAGAAGACACTGGGAATGTATACTTTTCCTAAGGTAGACTTTGGCACTAATTATAGGCTACAGTTTCCAGGCAACTTTGTGAGATTATAAATCATGTTACAATCAAAATGTTTAGGGCTATGTACGTTATAGCAGAGGTAACATTCATAAAGTGGGCCTTCATCACTGGTATTCCTGTGAGAAGGTGGATGTGAACCCGGTTATCCTGCTTGTCAAAACCCTGCCTTAGTCCACTCAGCCAGTCTWCCAGGTTCAGCAMAACTAAACTGTTGTGCTGAACCACACWTGTTACACTGAGCACATGGGGCCTCATTCAGACTTGACATAAGTAGACTTAACATGGACTGAATAAATGTTTTACTAAAGTCMMTTTTTWAAATTGATTCATTCCACGTTWAATCAACTTATCTCAAGTCTGAAAAGGGCCTAGGGAGAATTTTCATTTAAAGGCAAAATGATTAAAGGCAAAATGTGAACTTCAGACATCGTGCTTCTGTAATGTTYAGAATTCCCCCCAGTCTGAGGCATGGAGGAAGATGGAGGGCATTCATGGCAGGTTTGCCCTCTAGCATGGGCAAGTATAAAAACAAGTTTGCAGGCACCTCCCCTGTATTTAGGTCCTTCACCAACTCAGACTGGTGAGAGCACACCAAATGCTCAGCTGAAACAACCCAAGAAAGCATGGGTCAATGAAAACGTGAGAACAAAATGTTATCACATTGAAGAACGAAACAGAAAAGGAATTCAGTTAATAAAAACATTTGTTTTGTGTAACATTTCAGCCACAAATGCTAATAGTCCAAGTAAAACAGCTACTTTGATTCATTGATCTGTTTTCTTTTTATATATATTTTTATTTAACCTTTATTTAACCAGGAAGGCTAGTTGAGAACAAGTTCTCATTTGCAACTGCGACCTGGCCAAGATAAAGCAAAGCAGTTCGACACATACAACAACACAGAGTTACACATGGAATAAACAAACATACAATCAATAATACAGTAGAAAAATCTATATACAGCATGTGCAAATGAGGTAGGATAAGAGAGGTAAGGCAATAAATAGGCCATGGTGCGAAGTAATTACAATATAGCAATTAAACACTGGAATGGTAGGATGTGCAGAAGATGAATGTGCAAGTTGAGATACTGGGGTGCAAAGGAGCAAGATAAATAAATAAATACAGTATGGGGATGAGGAAGATTGGATGGGCTATTTACAGATGAGCTATGTACAGGTGCAGTGATCTGTGAGCTGCTCTGACAGCTCTTGACGTTACATGTGCTGTAGTTAACTGACACATAATGTATTTGCACCTGTCGTGCACTTTATTTTTTATGCAAACGAAGGCCTGCTTTTGAGTTAATACTAGCTTCGTGAGTTGTATCTACTGTTTTGATGTATACCCCACATGCTATATGGTAAACTAATTAGCCTCTGCCATTTTAGCCTGCTCTAGCTTTGGCCTACCGCATCCCACCTGACATTCATATTGGAATCTTGACTCTATATTTGCATAGCATAATCACATATTATTTTTACATATTGTTATTTATATTTAATAATTGTATTTGTATTGCAATGTATTAATATTATAGCATTTGATATCCTAATGATGCATTTATGTACATTCATTATTGCTAGTCATTATTATTAGCCATTTCTGTTTCCCTGCAGAAAAACACCGTCTGGCCAATCCTAACCACAGCCAGGATCACAGACTAATGCCAACTCAACTGTCAATCATATCCTCTAACTCAACTGTGATTCAATTCATCTGTACAGCCTTCCATGTACCATCACCTTAATATAAAGACTCAGGTTAGGACATTAGCATAATGGATGACTGGTGGATTGCATTGAGACGGGGCTGAAGTTTTGTATGACTGCTACTGCTAACATTAGCAGTCATTGCCTGTATTTTTTTATTCCATGAATGTGAAATATAATGCCACATTTCTGTTGATTTTGGTAGAATATGATAAATACCTTACAGATCAATGTAAAAATGTTAAAGACCTGTTAATGTTTTGTTGTCATTTGATCATTTGCAAATAAGAAAGCATTTGAAGCTTCAATCTCGCCTTGAAAAACACATTTTGTACTCATTATTATCCTGGACAAACTTATTAACAAAACTGTATTTTCTCGTGTCCTTTGTTTGAGCATAATACTGTCCATTTGACCTTTTGGAATTGCTGATGAGGCATTTGTCAGCACACCATATTTGAGCAGGGACTCCCATTCACAGTATTTGGGAACACTGGAGAAGGGATCAATTCTTGCACTAGACAGGGCTCGAAACACCAGAAGAAGGGATCTAATTCTGCACTAGACAGGGCTCGAAACACCAGAAGAAGGGATCTAATTCTGCACTAGACAGGACTCGAAACACTAGAAGAAGGGATCTAATTCTGCACTAGACAGGACTCGAAATGCCAGTGTTTTCAACCTTTTCTGCGTTTGTGTTCCCAGTCGCTGGCAAGGTGCTGCGCAACTCTTGATTAAGTGGTGTTACAACACACCATGTCATGTTTCAGAACACCTCAGGATGAATGTTTCAGTACACCTTAAATCTGTCCCAATACCCTCAGAACCATGTGTTYCAATACTCCAGCAAAGTCAAGGTTTCGTTTCTAAGGTGGTGGMAGCTCAGTTGCCACTAGTTTTTGTGTTATAGAGCACTTCATTTTAACAGTGCACAACCATTTGACCTTTTTGTAAAAAATAAAATACATAGTCACTCACTAGATCCCTAAAGTGCATTCCATCAATGCACATCACAAGAGGTTGGTGGCACCTTAATTGGGGACAAAGGGCTCTGGGTAATTACTGCCCAGGAATGGTATCAAACATATGGTTTCCATGCCATTCCATTTGCTCCGTTCTGGCCATTATTATGAGCCGTTCTCCCCTCAGCAGCCTCACTGATGCACATGTAATGTACTTTAGGAATAGCTTAACAATTTTTTTTCTATGTTCTAAGAATTACTGGTCCATTCTCATGGTCAACATGTTCTCAGTCAAATCACATGGTAGAGTTAATAGAGCTAAGTACATTATACAGATGGTGATAGGCCTAATACAAACAGTAGAGCTACTCACCAAGCACAATGGCCAGCATCTGCGTAGCCTTCTTCTCCCTGTTCTGCATGCTCCTGACTCGATGTTGTTGTTGGCCTGTCAGGGACTGGGAGTGGGGGGCGGGACGGAGTGCCGTGTGAATGCGTCCATTGGTCAGCTCCTTGACCTCGCAGCTCCTCCGCACAGGAATACGCTCTTTCTCTTTGGCCACCTCTTCCTCGGCGCGGTCGTGCTCAGTGCGGCCGCAGGAGGCGTGGCTGATGCTGCAGTAGTTCTGGATGTCCACCGGGGGCAGCAGAGTGTTCTCCACAGGGGCCGTCCGGGGACGCTTACGCCGCAGACACCCTGACAGGAGGTGAGCTTTAGGGGGCCCTGCCGACTCTATACTCTCCTGAAAGGAACACAGTCAGTCACATCTGAAGGTGCTGAGCAATGCCCTTACTGTTGATCTGGTCCATAGGCAAGAATACTGTTGATTTAAATCAAATCAAATGTTACTTGTCACATGCGCCGAATACAACAGGTGTAGACTTTACAGTGAAATGCTTACTTACAAGCCCTTAACCAACAATACACTTTTAAGAAAATACCCCCAAAAAAGTAAGAGCTAAGAATAACAAATAATTAAAGAGCAGCAGTAAAATAAAATACTGAGACTATATACAGGGGGTACCGTACAGAGTCAATGTGCGGGGCACCGGTGTCGATGGTAATATGTTTTACAATTGATAGATAGAGTTATTAAAGATGCATTACTCTCGCAGCATAGAAGGGCGGGGGAGAGGTGTGCAAGTGCAAAATAGACTGGGTGAGCCATTCTGAATAGATGTTCAGAAGAGTCGTATGGTCCGTTCTGGCTTATGTCCCGTGTGGCTCAGTTTGTAAGACTGCATGGCAACTTGCAACGCCAGGGTTTATGGGTTCATTCCCACGGGGGAGGACCTAGATGATATGCCTATGAACTTTTCCAATTATATGTAAGACGCTTCTGGATAAGAGCGTCGTGCTAAACTCGACTTAAATGAGTAAATGTTATGGCTTGGGGTAGAAGCGCGTTGTAGAAGCCTTTCTTGGCCTAGCTGCTACCGGTTACCGCTTGCCATGTGGGTGTAGAGAGAAACAGTCTAGAACTAGAGTAGCTGGGAGTCTTTGAGCAATTTTTAGGGCCTTCCTCTGACACCGCTGGTATAGAGGTCCGTGGATGGCAGGAAATGCTTGTCGTACGCATACCGCTCTGTAGTGCCTTAGTGGTTCGGATGCCGAGCAGTTGCCATAACCAGGAAGTGATGCAAACCCTTAGGAGCTTCGATGTGTGCACCGCTGTAAACCTTTTGGGATCTGAGATTTCATGCCAAATCTTTTTCAGTCTCCTGAGGGGGAATAGGAACTTTGTCGTGCCCTCTTCACGCTGTCTTGGTGTTGCTTGGACCATGTTTAGTTTGGTTGGTGATGTGGACGCAAGCGAACTTGAGCTCTCAGACACTGCTCCACACTACAGTCCAGTCGATGAATGGGTGCGTGGCTCGGTCTCCTTTTCCTGTAGAGTCCACATCAACTCCTTTGCTCTTGATCCACTTGAAGGAGAGGTTTGTGTCCTTGCACCACAGCCGGTCAGGTTCTCCGACCTCCCGTGCCTATAGGCTGTCTCATTGTTGTCGGTGAACCCACTTTTGTTGTCATCGGCAACTTAATGATGGTGATGGAAGTCGTGCCTGGCCAGTGCAGTCCATGAGTGAACAGGGAGTACCAGGAGGGACTGAGCACAGCAGCCCCTGAGGGGCACCCTGTGTTGAGATCAGTGTGGGCGGGTTGTGCGCTTAATTTTACCTACCCTTACCCCCTGGGGATGGCCCGTCAGGAAGTCCAGGATCCAGTTGCACAGCAAGGTTTTTAGTCCTAGGGTGCTTATCTTAGTGATGAGCTTTGAGGGCACTACGGTGTTGAACGCTGAGCTGTAGTCAATGAATAGCATTCTCACATAGGTGTTCCTTTTGTCCAGGTGGGAAAGGGCAGTGTGGAGTGCAATAGAGATTGCATCATCTGTGGATCTGTTGGGGCGGTATGCAAATTGGAGTGGGTCTAGGGTTTCTGGGATAAGGGTGTCGATGTGAGCCATGACCAGCCTTTCAAAGCACTTCATGGCTACAGACGTGAGTGCTACGGGTGGATAGTCATTTAGGCAGGTTACCTTAGTGTTATTGGGCACAGGGACTGTGGTGGTCTGCTTGAAACATGTTAGTATTAAAGACTCAGACAGAGAKAGGTTGAAAATGTCTGTGACGACACTTGCCAGTTGGTCAGCGCATGCTCGGAGTACACGTCCTGGTAATCCGTCTGGYCCAGCGGCCTTGTGAATGTTGACCTGTTTAAAGGTCTTACTGGCTGCGGGGAGCGTGATCACACAGTCGTCCAGAACAGCTGATGCTTTCATGCATGTTTCAGTGTTACTTGCCTCGAAGCGAGCATAGAAGTTATTTAGCTCGTCTGGTAGGCTTGTGTCACTGGGCAGCTCTCGGCTGTGCTTCCCTTTGTAGTCTGTAATAGTTTGCAAGCCCTGCCACATCCGACAAGCGTCGGATCCGGTGTAGTASGATTCAATCTTAGTCCTGTATTGAAGCTTTGCCTGTTTGATGGTTTTTGTCGGAGGGTATAGCGGGATTTCTTATAAGCTTCCGGGTTAGAGTCCTGCTCATTGAAAGCGGCAGCTCTACCCTTTAGCTCAGTGCGAATGTTGCCTGTAATCCATGGCATCTGGTTGGGGTATGTACGTACAGTCACTGTGGGAACGACATCATCGATAGACTTATTGATGAAGCCRKTGACTGAGGTGGTGTACTCCTCAATGCCATCGGAAGAAGTCCAGAACATATTCCCGTCTGTGCTAGCAAAAYWGTCMTGTAGTTTAACATCTGCTTCATCTGAMCACTTTTTTATAGACCAAGTGACTGGTGCTTCCTGCTTTAATTTTTGCTTGTAAGCAGGAATCAGGAGGATAGAATTATGGTCAGATTTGCCAAATGGAGGGCGAGGGAGAGCTTTGTACACGACTCTGTGTGTGTGGTGTAAAGGTGGTCTAGAGTTTTTTTCCCTTGCACATTTAACATGCTGATAGAAATTTGGTAAAACTGTTTTAAGTTTCCCTGCATTAAAGTCCCCGGCCACTAGGAGCACCGCCTCTGGATGAGTATTTTCCTGTTTGCTTATGGYSKTATACAGCTCATKGAGTGCGGTTTTAGTGCCAGCATTTGTCTGTGGTGGTATGTACACAGCTACGAAAAATACAGCTAATCATGAGATACTCTACCTGTTGTTTACAAATATACATAGGCCACTGCCCCGTGTCTTACCCGAGGCTGCTGTTCTGTCCTGCCGATAGAGTGTATAACCCACCAGCTGTATGTTATTATTGTTGTCGTTCAGCCACGACTCGGTGAAACATAAGATATTACAGTTTTTAATGTCCCGTAGGTAGGATCTACATGCTTTCAGTTCATCCCATTTATTTTCCAGCGATTGAACGTTGGCTAACAGTACGGATGGCAAACGCAGATTAGCCACTCGTCGCCTGATCCTYACAAGGCACCCCGATCTCTCAGGGAAATCTCAGTCTCCAGCAAATGACAGGGATGAGGGCCTGTTCAGGTTTTTTGGAGTATATCCTTCCTGACTCATTAAAGAAAAATTATTTGTCTAATTCTTGGTGAGTAATTGCTGTTCTGATGTCCAGAAGCTCTTTTCATAAGAGACGGTAGCAGAAACATTACGTACAAAATAAGTTACAAACAATGCGAAAAAAAGTAACAAAATAGCATAGTTGGTTAAGAGCCGATAAAACTGCAGTCATCCTCTCCGGCACCATATTCGCCATGATCTGGTCCATAGACAACCATACTGTTGATCAGGGCCCGGTTTTCCAAAAGCATAAGTTCATAAGCATAAGATCATTTTATAGGTTCTAAGATTAACTTAGCCTTAAGATGCTTTTGGGAAACCGGCCCTGGTCCAAAGACAACCGCTTGCCCTGGTATTTTTAGATGCAGCTGTTCTGCGTCATAAAAAAAAGAGAACCGGCAAGGCTCAGCGTTATAGCTTCCACAAAGACCACATATAGAGATAAAATGGAATCACTAAAAACCTTGGGAACGATAGAACTTTCATCAGATGACCAGTTCCTTATAAAACATCATGTTATAAACAATACAAGAATTTTATGTTCTTTTGATTCGAAAAGTGCCGTGCCATAATTTATTAGCTACAAATCCTCTGGTTGCTTTATGTATACAATTTTGTGGAACATTGGCGCATAGGAAAATGTCTCCAAATTGGTTCCAGGAGGAAAACTTTTTGGGGAGCAGCACCGTACGCAATCTGTAACAGATAGAAACTCGTCAGATAAACTTTTTGCCTTGAAAATACCACATGTTGTTTTCATTATTTTCCCCTATAATATAAGGGGGATTGGATTCAGACCTTTGCAGTATTTCCCGCCTATAATAAGGGATTGGGGGAATTCAGCCCTTTCATTATTTCACCTATACATACAGGGATCTGATTCACGACCTTTCATATTTCCCCTATATAAGGGATTGAGAGTTCAGACTTTCATAATTTCTCCTATAAATAAGGGATTGGATTCAGACCTTTCATATTTCCCCTGTTAACTAAGGGATTGATTCAGACTTTCATAATTTCCCCTATAAAATAAGGGATTGATTCAGCCTTTCATATTTTCCCCCCTTGTAATAAGGGTATTGATTCAGACTTTCATATTTCCCCTGTTAATAAGGGATTGATTCAGACTTTCATAATTCCCCTGTAAAAAAAAGTGGATTGATTCAGACCTTTCCATATTTCCCCTGTAAAAGGGATTGAATTCAGACCTTTTCATATTTCCCCTATAATAAGGGTATTGATTCAAACCTTCATATTTCCCCTGTAATAAAGGGATTGCATTCCAGACCTTTCATATTTTCCCCTGTATAAGGGATTTGATTCAGACCTTTCATATTTGTCCCTGTGAATAGGGATTGAATAATCCAGATCCTAATTCATATTTCCCCACTAATAAGGGACTGATTCAAGAACTTTCAATATTTCCCGGCTGTAAGAGAGGGATTGATTCAGAACCTTCCTCACTTTCCCATATAATAAGGATTGATTCAGACCTGGGACAATCCAGCTGACCTGACTCTCTGACATTTATTCATGAATTCCACATGTGTGCTGTCCTGATTCCGCCCCACCCTGTCAGGGACCTTCCTGTTCCTCATGTTTCCGCCTGTCAGTCTAAACTTGCGTAATACAGCCGAGCCTCGCAGCACTGTTTACAGGGGGAATAAAGCTTGTCATTTGCTCCATCTTTGAAGTCATTTTGTGATTGGTGTGACAAATAAAGCGGACACCCAGAGCCTGCGAGTTTAGTGGCAGGGACGCGAGGAGAGGAGCCCGGTATCAGAATTCAGATTTTCAGCTCCCTCACAGCCCGGGGGCTAGCCACAGAACTAATGACATGGACACACGCAGCACATACACCCACGCCACCACCACACACACGCCCACCAACACACGCCCACACCACACATACACGCCCACCCACCACACACACGCCCACCCACCCACCCACAACACACACACACACACACACACACACACACACACACACACACACACACACACAACACACAACACATCACAAGCACACACACACACACACACACAACACACACACACACACACACACACACACACACACACACAAGTCATCTGTTTCTATCCATCTCCAGAACTCTTCCTCATACTTTCGAACACACGGTAAAACACAGGAGATTTACAAGGCACACACACACACACACACACACACACACACACACACCACACACAAAAAAAACACCACAACACACACACATCACACACACACACACACACACACACACACACACACACACACACACACCACACACACCACACACACACAACACACAACTGCTCTTACCACTTTTGATCCTGAAGGGGGACAGGTCTCTGTTCTCCTTGGGGGACTCTCCTGCAGACACTTCTCCTGGGAGAGAGAAATGAAGGGGAGAGAGAGGGATTGAGAGAGAGATACAAATGATGATGACTCATCTTCAACAGGTAAACAGACATGAGGAAAAGAGAGAGGGAGAGAGAGATGGGAGAGGAGGGAGAGAGGGGTGGCGAGAGGGAAATATCACACCTGACTCACCCTTCAAAAGGTAACAACTTTTTTTCACAGCAGTCAGCCCAACCCATCTCCTCCCCCACCCAATACCATCGAAACCCACCCACCCCAACCCACCCATCGCCCCCATCCAGCCACAGACCCACTCCACATCCATCCATGCCATCCTAGTAGCTGTTAACGTAGAACCGTGTCACAGGGCCCTCCAACAACTTAAACCGGATTCTCAATATCTTTGCCTGCTGTGTTGCTGATGATCTTGAGGTAAACTCTGCTTGACTCTAATAAAATTAGAAGGTGAGAAAAAAACKACATTCTTTAATACAAAAATAAACAGGGGCTCTTGTCTCCATATCAAATGTTGCTCCAGTTAGCTGGAACTAAACCCYGTTCTAACATTCCCAAACAGCACTCTACTCCGTTAGTTCCCTCATCCCAGATTTCTCCTGGAATGTGAGCTGACTAAACATCCATCCCATAATGAATATGATCCACACCTGGGGTTAAAGACTGGAAATGATCCCACAATCCACCACTCAAATGAAGGATTTGATTTCATAACCCGCATGTCACTAATACAATCCTAGTTATTTGACTTCCCTCCAGATGGTGTTGCTTGGTTACTAAGACAATTATCTGGTAACAATTGGCACTTTTTGGAACAAAAAATAATTTCATGGACTATTTTACTGAATCCCAAATAACAAAATAGTCATTTGTTTAGAATTATCATGTAATTACCATTTGTTTGACAATGTGATTTCTAAGTACATTGAACAAAAATATAAACGCAACATAAAGTGTTGGTCCCATGTTTCATGAGCACAGAGTAATGACATGGACGCACGCAGGCCCGCCCGCCTGCAGGTGCACCTTGTGCTGGGGACAATAAAAGGCCACTTTAAAATTAGCATGTTTGTCACACAACACAATGCCACAGATGTCTCTAGTTTGGAGGGAGCTGACTGCAGGAATGTCCACCAGAGCTGTTGCCAGATAATTGAATGTTAATTTCTCTACCATAAGCTGCCTCCAACGTCGTTTTAGAGAATTTGGCAGTACATCCAACCGGCCTCACAACCTCAGACCMTGTGTAACCATGCCAGCCCAGGAACGCCACATGCGTTTTCCCAAGCCCTTTTGTGGGAGAAAACTCATTCTGATTGGCTGGGCCTGGCTCCTCAGTGGGTGGGCCTGGCTCCCAAGTGGGTGGACCTATGCCCTCCAAGGCCCACCATTGGCTGCACCCCTGCTCAGTCATGTGAAATCCATATACTAGGGTCTAATTAATTAATTTCCATTGACTGATTTTCTGATATGAACTTATCTTGAAATTGTTGCATGTTGCATTTATATTTTTGTTAAGTATAGGTCAAAAATAGACTGTAACATAGTGTGTCCTACAATCTTTCCACCTGCTACCGTCACATCATGGACATGACCGTAGTCACCTCTAGCGTAACGTAAATGACTCTGAAACCTCTAGTGTAACGTAAATGACCCTGAAAACTCTAGTGTAACGTAAATTACCCAGAAAACTCTAGTGTAACGTAAATGACCCTGAAATCTCTAGTGTAATGTAAATGACCCTGAAACCTCTAGTGTAACGTAAATGACCCTGAAACCTCTAGCGTAATGTAAATGACCCTGAAACCTCTAGCGTAATGTAAATGACCCTGAAACCTCTGGCGTAACGTAAATGACCCTGAAACCTCTAGTGCGACGTAAATGACCCTGAAACCTCGAGTGTAACGTAAATGACCCTGAAACCTMAAGTGTAACGTAAATTACCCTGAAATCTTGAGTGTAACGTAAATTACCCTGAAACCTTTAGTGTAACGAAAATACCCTGAAATCTCGAGTGTAACGGAAATGACCCTGAAACTGACTGATCGTGACTGCAATGATCAAAGAAACTCCCCAAGCCTACGGCTCCTCATCACATGGCGCCAGGCCACCTAGACAGCAGAGCGGAGCTCACAACAGCTCCTTGGAGAGGTTTTATCATTGTCACTCCTGTAACTACGCCAACCTAATATCTGGATAATCGCCTCACTCCGTTTCCATGGCAATTGTGCACGTTTTATACAATGGCGGTGGACATTGACATCACCATGACAGATGCCACTTGTGACATTGGCTATTCATGAGTGAAATGTTGACGTGAGCGTCACATTGAGCTTGCTAGCTTTTCTATAAGGAAACCCTTACATTTGACATTTTACCAGACGCTCTTATCCAGAACGACTTACAGGAGCAGTTAGGGTTAAGTGCCTTGCTCAAGGGCACATTGGCAGATTTTTCACCTAGTAGGTTTGGGTATTCGAACCGGCGACCTTTCAGTTACAGGCCCAACACTCTTAACTGCTAGGCTGATGCATGCATATGTGTTTGTGTGTGTGYGTTGTATGAGAGTGAATGCACTCACTTCCATGTTCATTTGCACAGTCACTGTGGGACCATATGGCTGTGTTCTCACCGCGGAGGGCTGGGCCGAACCTGGCTGGACCTTCCCGCTGCTGGCCTGGCGGAAGGCGATCCTCTTCCTCCTCTTCCTGAGGAAGACGTAGATGCGGACGTACACCAGCAGGGTGACGATGAAGGGCAGGTAGAAGGACACCACCGACGAGTAGATGACAAAGTCAGGGTTGGAGATGGAGCACACCGTCGGGTCGTCTGAGAGAGGAAGAAGAAACCCACGGTGAGGAGAAAACCACTGTGTTCAAATGACTAAACAATACACATCAACAACACGTCTCTTTTCAGCACCGCTCGTACGGCCTTCTAGCAAGATAACTGTAGTAAGTGTCATCTGTTATTGACACACTTCATTTAAAAATGTTTGATACACATTGGTAAAATGCTACCTGCTCAAACCAGGTAGCATTGATACATTTAGTTAAATCTCCACTTAAATCCATGGGTTGAGAAGCCTTCCATACCCTGAAAATTGGCCCGTTTCTATTAGTGGTATTGACCCCTTGTTGTGGAGTATGCAAATTGCACGTTAGCTCTGTGTTCATTCGGACGTGATTGAACAGTGTTTGCTCCGGATCAATAGTGCATACTTCACCACACAAGGACCCTAGGAGGGAGACTGACTGACTCCTCTCCTTCCCAACCTAGTACTACAACCAAACCCTGACTGGAGCTCCTCTCCTTCCCAACCTAGTACTACAACCAAACCCTGACTGGAGCTC
>NW_019944157.1:27936-36028 GCF_002910315.2 Salvelinus sp. IW2-2015
TCCTCTCCTTCCCAACCTAGTACTACAACCAAACCCTGACTGGAGCTCCTCTCCTTCCCAACCTAGTACTACAACCAAACCCTGACTGGAGCTAAGCAAGTCCCCTGTTCTGGTGTAGTTCACCTTTGGGGTCTAATATCTCACCTGTTCTTAACCTGTGAAGTCTAATATCTCACCTGTTCTTAACCTGTGAAGTCTAATATCTCACCTGTTCTTCACCTGTGAAGTCTAATATCTCACCTGTTCTGTGGTGTCTGTATAGCAGTATTGAACAGAATTCTACTTCCATTACCTAATCTTTGAAAGTGTGTCTCATCTGTTCCGTTGACTGTTGCCTATTCCAAAATCAGTCTCAATAGCCACAACGGCCTCGACATGTCCTGTAGTTGTCTAAAAGGACTGGATGGGCGAAAGCAATGTGGTGGTAACACTCCCAAGCCAACCAGAGGGTTTGGTGGCGCAGCWACCATATTATACCCATCCGATCCTTCCAGATCTATGAGGAAGTAGTACAGGGTTATATGGCCTTGCTGGCTAGGGGTTCATTTCAAACTGGGCATCCATCTCATCTACACTGGCGTGTCTGACATGCGCAAGGGGGTGTGGGTGCGTCTCACCTGTACTCACGTGTCTCACCTGATGTGTTGAATCCGAACAGAAGGGGGCAGGAGACAGCGAAGGCCAGGATCCACACTGTCGCGATCATGGCCGAGACCCGCTTCCTGGAGCTGTGTGTGGTGTTGTAGAGGACAGGCATCACCACCGCTGTGTACCTGGACATGGATCACACAGACAATTTGTAAGAGGGAGAAGCCAAAGAAGTTGGAAAAGTTAGAGGAAGAAACAAAAGGGGGAGAATTTTTTTTTGTAAAAGACAGAGGCCAAAAAAGTTTGATAAATTAGAAGCTAACAGAAAGAGAAGGAAGCACTAAGACTGTGATGTCAAGACCCACAATGGAACAGCAAATKAAGAGCTTTTATATTGAAACTGTTTTGTAATTACTCAATTTGACTATTCAGCAATATGACCAGTAAAGCTTTGATTAAAACCTGTATCAACCTTGTGTTATATGCCAATAATGTGTAATGAGCATGTGCAAACAGAGAGAGTAGAGGCGGTGACGGAGAGGGAGCAGTAATTAGGGGGCAAACCGATTCAGACACTGATGAGACAACACGTTTCACTACAACCAGCTTACTGCCATCACCATTGTTTAACCACATCAACGTAATTATTCATTTTCTTCTCACGCCGAACGTAAAGGGGTGAAGAGGAAAGGGAAATGGAAAGGGGGATACCTAGTCAGTTGTACAACTGAATGCATTCAACTAAAATGTGTCTTCCGCATTTAACCCAACCCCTCTGAATCAGAGAGGTGCGGAGAGCTGCCTTAATCGACATCCACGACTTCGGCGCCCGGGGAACAGTGGGTTAACTGCCTTGCTCAGGGGCAGAACAACAGATTTTTACCTTGTCAGCTCAGGGATTCGATCCAGCTTACCTTTCGAGGTAGGGTAACATAGCACAAAAACACGAGAGAAACAATCAGAGGCGAAAAAATAATACTATCCCATTTTCTCTCTCTTACTCTCTMTCTCCCTCTCTTCGTGTCTTTTTGCTCATTTTCAAGCTGATCCTAGGACAGGTCAAAAAATAATGTGTGGAAAACAATTTCACAGAACTAGATGACAACAGTGAAGAAGCATTGGGCAAGAGGAATTGGAGCACTTCAGAACACTTCAGGGTTTGATCCCTGTGCAACTCTGACCCCTGGGCATGCACCATCACATTATCAATCAGGTTGGATTTATTTTTATATCTTCATACTCTTGGTTTCTCTTAATATATTTTATTACTAAACACCATAAACTATGGGACATTATGAATGTCCTGCATTTACTGCAAATGCATTGCAATACCACTGTATTTTTGTGCTTTGAAAGGCACTCTATCAAATGCCCAAAACATACAGTACCAGTCAAAAGTTTGGACTCATTCAAGGGTTTTTCTTTATTTTTACTATTTTCTACATTGTAGAATAATAGGGAAGACATCAAAACTATGAAATAACACATATGGAATTGAGATTCTTCAAAGTAGCCACCCTTTGCCATGATGACAGCTTTGCATACTCTTGGCATTCTCTCAACCAGCTTCATGAGGTAGTCACCTAGAATGCATTTCAATTAACAGGTTGTTAAAAGTTAATTGGTGGAATTTCTTTCCTTCTTAATAGGTTTGAGCCAATCAGTTGTGTTGTGACAAGGTAGGGGTGGYATACAGAAGAYAGMCCTATTTGGTAAAAGACCAWGTCCATATTATGAAAAGAACAGCTCAAATAAGCAAAGAGAAACGACASTCCATCATTACTGTAAGACATGAAGGTCAGTCAGTTCGGAAAATGTCAAGAACTTTTAAAGTTTCTTCAAGTGCAGTCGCAAAAACAATCAAGTGCTATGATGAAACTGGCTCTCATGAGGACCATCACAGGAAAGGAAGACCCATAGTTACCTCTGCTGCAGAAGATAGGTTCATTAGAGTTACCAGCATCAGAAATTGCAGCCCAAATAAATGCTTCACAGAGTTCAAATAATAGACACATCTCAACATCAACTGTTCAGAGGAGACTGCGTGAATCAGGTCTTCATGGGTGAATTGCTGCAAAGAAACCACTACTAAAGGACACCAATAATAAGAAGAGACTTSCTTGGGCCATGAAACACGAGCAATGGACATTATTAGACCGGTGGAATTCTGTCCTTTGGTCTGATGAGTCCAAATTTGACCGCCATGTCTTTGTGAGACGCAGAGTAGGTGAACGGATGATCTCTGCATGTGTGGTTCTGTTGGAAGACTGTTGGAAAAGCATTACAGGTGAAGCTGGTTGAGAGAATGCCAAGAGCGTGCATAGCTGTCATCAAGGCAAAATGTGTCTACTTTGAATAATCTCAAATATAAAATATATTTTGATTTGTTTAACACTTTTTTGGTTACTACATGATTCCATATGTGTTATTTCACAGTTTTGATGTCTTCAATATTATTCTACAATGTAGAAAATAGTAAAAATAAAGAAAAACACTTGAATGAGTAGGTGTGTCCAAACTTTTGACTGGTACTGTATATGCCCCCAGTTGCAGGGTCTATTCTCTCTGGGGAAAAAATACATGATAATAATAAAGTTGCAATGTTTCCTGGGAGAGCAATGATAAATCATTGGGACCGCCGCTGTACTGCATCATTACAATACATACAGTGTACACATGATGCACACTGGACATTTAAACAGACCATATCTCTCTCTCTCTCTGTGTTTCCTCTCTCTCTCTCTCTCTCTCTCTCTCTCCTCTCTCTCTCATCTGTATCTCTTCTCTGTTTCTCTATCTTTGTCTGTTTCTTCTCTCTCCCTCTCTGTCTCTCAGTTCTCGCTCTGTCTCTCTCTGTCTCTCTCCTCTCTCTCTCTCCTCTCCCTCCTCTCTCTCTCTCTCTCTCCTCCTCTCCTCTCTCTCTCTGTCTCTCTCTCTCTCTCTCTCCTCGTTTCTCTCTCTCTCTCTCTCATACACACAAACCAATGTTCAATACGCCCGCACGGCCGCACGCATGCATACAAACATCCTTCACACCGAGGTGTTAATGATTCACCTGTCAGGACTAAGCTGCTAATCAGTGATTCTCAGTACAAAGGCACACACCTACAGAGAATAACCATACGCCTTCACTCTAAACAAACAAAACACACACACACACACACACACACACACACACACACACACACACAATGTATTCTGGCCCCTGTTTTCCTATTTATTTGATGGTTAAGAGCATGTTGTGACCAATGGTCGTGTGGGTTCAGCCCCCACAGAGTTGTTAAATATGAACCATAACGTGAGCTGGAAAACTAAGCAAATAAATAATGTACTTACCCAATGCACATCAACAGTAAACACGATTAAGTATTTGACAATATCATACAGCACGCTAACCTAGAGGGTACAGGCACCTCCATACTGCAAACGCACATAACAAGGTGATCAGAACCAGCAAAGGTTTATGAATGCAATGTTTCTCGTGAGAGAGTTTATAATTAAATATTTAAAGGCACACACACTTCACTCCTACTGTATATGTCCAGTTCAACACACTTTCAAAACAACAAAAAATAACTCAAGACAAGCACACACTATCTCTTACACACACGCTCACAAACAAACACACAGACACACAACTAGCCCCTTACCTGTCGATGCTGATAGCACACAGGTTGAGAATGCTGGCAGTACACATCATGACATCCAGGGTGACAAAGACGTTACAGTACATCCTGCTGAAGAGCCACGCCCCTCCGACCACCTGAACAGGAAACACAGGGTCACATGACACACATTCAAACAGCTTCATCATCAATATCAATCATCATCATTCATAAACACACACAACATCAAATATATGATTCTCTCTCTGTCTCTCTCCCCTCCACAATACAGCATGATCGAGAAAAAAAACCTCACACACAGTTCAATTATGCCCTCACATTCACACCCTCCACAAGGACAATTACACACTCCCAGTTCCTGCCGCCTCAGCCAGGCAGATAGTACTGCTCAGACAGGCCTTCCCTTAGGCACTATAATACGTGGTAACAACTGTCTGACAGAGATGTGTTCTGAGCTGCATCACCTGACTGCTGGATCTCCTGGTCTTAGATGGGAACACACACAATCACACCCATCCACATGCACCCTTCCTCTCCTTATGGGGTCCAGTCAAACACCCTATGTGACGCTCAGCTCCCTCCCTCCCCCAACCCACCCAGGTGGACCCTCACCTCCAAATACCCTCCCTCCCCAGTCAGTACCCTCCCTCCAGCAGTCAATACCCTCCCTCCCTCCCCAACCCAACCCTGGTCCCCCCCCACCCAGTGGACCCTTCACCTCCAAATCCCTCCCTCCCAGTCCAAGTTACCCTCCCTCCAGCAGTCAATTACCCCCCCCTCCCCAACCAACCCTGGTCCCCCCCCCCACCAGGTGGACCCTCGCCTCCTAAATACCCTCCCTCCCATCCCTGGTCCCCCCCCCCTCCACCCAGGTGGACCCTCACCTCCAGGTAGACAGCCCAGGGCATGACCAGCGAGGCCACCAGCAGGTCAGCTACAGCCAGGCTCACCACCAGGTAGTTGGTGGTGGTCTGGAGGGACCTCTCCCGCACCACAGCCAGACACACCAGCACGTTGCCAAACACGATGGCCAGGATGAGTAGGGAATACAGCATGGCATAGTAGTTACGCTCCGTATCCTCCTCCCAACCACCAGAGGAATTCCCATGGAGGAGGTCTTCCCGAATCCCTTCCGAGTCATTCCAGAAGAAGCGTTCAGAGACGCTAAACATCGCCATGGAGACGTCTCGGTGACATGGGAGAGGGGCTGGGTGAGAACCTGTATGGGAGAGAGGGACAGGGATGGAGCTGATCCCATTACAACCACTAAGAGAAAGATCCATACACATCATATGAGATGTACTCACATCACCATCTAATCTGATACATCACCATGATCAAGATCTACCCTCAGAGGCCAGTTTATTAGGTACACCACCCCGTTCATGAAAAGGGTTGTTCCTACAGACGTGGCCGTGGCTTGCTATATAAAGCAGGCAGACAGGCATCGAGGAATTCAGTTACTGTTTGACTGAACGTTAGAATGGGCAAAACAAGTGACCTAAGCGACTTTGAGCATGGTATGATCGTCGGTGCCAGGCGCTCCGGATCCAGTATCTCAGAAACGGCCGGCCTCCTGGGCTTTTCACGCACAACAGTGTCTAGGGTTTCCTGAGAACGGTGCGACAAACAAAAAAACCTCCAGCCAGTAGCAGTCCTGTGGGCTCGTTGATGATAGAGGTTGAAAGAGAACGGAAAGAATCATGCAAGCTAACAGGCCACAAACAGACAAATAACRGCGCAGTACAACAGTGGTSTGCAGAACRGCATCTCGGAACACACAACTCGACGGTCCTACTGCAGCAGACGACCACACCGGGTTCCACTCCTATCAGCTAAAAACAAGAAGAAGMRGCTCCAGTGGGCACAAGATCACCAACACTGGACAATTGAGGAGTGGAAAAACATCRCCTGGTCCAACGAATCCTAGTTCCTGTTGTGTCATGCTGAGTCAGGATTTGGTGCAAGCAGCATCAGTCCATGGCCCCATCTTACCTGGTGTCAACGGTACAGGCTGTTGGCAGTGGTGTAATGRTGTGGGGAATGTTTCCTGGCACACAGTCTTGTCCTGGAGGCAGAACTGAGCGATTTCCACTAAATGGGGCAGCTGCAAAGCCAAAATCGGCTATATCGTAAAAATGTGCTTAATTTAAGGTTAGGCATTAGGGTTAGCAGTGTGATTAGGGTTTGGTTTAAAATGAGATTGTATGACTTTGTGGCTGTGCCAGCTAGTGCCCACTCTGCAGAGCTGCCTCCATCTCAAAAAATGCCACACTGCACAAATATATGGCAACCATTCCCCATTCAGAACACACTATCCCTCTCTCACATCTGATATAAAGCCATCACATATGATAGTGTCACCTACACAATGAGGCCATGGCAGCAAACACAAAACACAATATCCTCCAGAGACTGACAGGTCATGGTCAGAGGGACGTAATCTCAGACTCCCAGCAAAAATCTTACAATTTTAATGACAAAATAAATTAATTCTCAGTCTTTACAATAAAACATTACTGTCGTTATTCACTTTATATTTCCGGCAGTTTCACAGCTTAATGTTGAAGATGTGTATTTGATGAAAGCTGGTAGAGGTTAAGTTATTGTTTTCTGCTGGACCACTGCAGCAGACACATAGTCAGTTGGCACCATCATCAATCTCATCTTATTGAAACAATTCACTTTTTAATTTAAAAAAATATGATTTCCCACTCATCCCCAACAGTCCAGTTCTCTCTTCTCTCTCTCTTCTCTCTCTCTCTTCTCTTCTCTCTCTCTCTCTCACACACATGAAGTACCTTTGTTGTACCTGGCCCAGTGGTAGGTAGATTAAGTTAACCTATAAAAACGTTTCAGCTATATTCATTTAACCTATCCAGACCTTTCAGATCAGCAGGGACAAGGGCCTCTCCCCTCATATTCCTTCCTCCTTTCTCCTCATATTCTTTCCTCTTCTCTCATATCTTTTCTCCTCTCCCCTCGTAATTGTTTTCCTCCTCTCCTCCATCGCGATTGTTTTGTCCTCACCCTCGATCGTTTTTCCTTCCTCTCCCCATCTATTGTTTTCTCCTCTCCCCTCGTATTCTTCCTCCTCTCCCCTCGTATTGTTTCCTCCTCTCCCCTCGTATTGTTTCCTCTCTCCCCTCGTATTGTTTCCTCTTCTCCCTCGTATTCTTACCTCCTCTCCCCTCGTATTGTTTTCTTCATCTCTCCCCTCGTATTGTTTTCCTCCTCTCCCCTCGTATTGTTTCCTCCTCTCCCCTCGTATACTTCCCTCCTCTCCCCTCGTATTTCTTTCCTCCTCTCCCCTCGTATTGTTTTCTTCCTCTCCCTCGTATTGTTTTTCTCCCTCTCCCCTCGTATTGTTTGCCTCCTCTCCCCTCGTATTGTGCCTCCTCTCCCCTCGTATTCTTTCCTCCTCTCCCCTCGTATTGTTTTCTCCTCTCCCTCGTATTGTTTCTCCTCTCCCCTCCGTATTGTTTTCTCCTCTCCCTCGTATTGTTTCCTCCTCTCCCCTCGTATTGTGTTTTCCTCCTCTCCCTCGTATTGTTTCCTCCTCTCCCCTCGTATTGTTCCTCCTCTCCCCCGTATTGTCCCCTCCTCTTCCCCTCGTATTGTTTCTCCTCTCCCCTCGTTTCTTTTCCCTCTCCCCTCGTATTGTTTCCTCCTCTCCCCTCGTATTTTTTCCTTCCCTCTCCCCTCGTATTGTTTCCCTCTCTCCCTCGTATTCTTACCTCCTCCCTCGTTTTTTCCTCCTCTCCCTCGGAATTCTTTTCTCCTCTGGCCCTCGTATTCTTTCCTCCTCTCCCCTCGTATTCTTACCTCCTCTCCCCCGTATTCTTCCTCCTCTCCCATCTCCTCGTATTCTTGCCTCA
>NW_019944157.1:36518-40438 GCF_002910315.2 Salvelinus sp. IW2-2015
TCCCCTCCCCTCCCCTCCCCTCATATTCTTTCATCCTCTCCTCTTGTCACGATCGTCGTAGTGATGAGACCAAGGCGCAGCGTGATTAGAATACATTCTTCCGTTTAATAATGAAGAACACTTAACAAACAATACAAAGTAACAAGACGAACGTGACTGCTATAACACTAAGTGCAAACATGCAACATAGACATAGATAATCACCCACGAAATACTCAAGGAATATGGCTGCCTAAATATGGTTCCCAATCAGAGACAACGATAAACAGCTGCCTCTAATTGAGAACCAATCTAGGCAACCATAGACATACAAACCCCTAGACTGGAAACAACCCCATAAACGTACAAAATCCCTAGACAGGACAAAAACATATAATCACGCATGTGACACCTCTTCTCCCCTCCTTTCACCTCCCCTCCTCTTCCCTTCTCTCCCTTCCCTCTTCTCCTCAAGTTTTGTAGTCCCACAGAGCTCCCATTACTCCCCATCCCCACCATACTAGCCTTGCTGTTCCAGACTCATATTTGCTACCCTCTACAGCTGTAATAAGGACYCTCGAAGCCGGTGTTTGGAGGATATATTGGCACGGTTTGCSARCYCTCRACTWYGTTTTGAGCCTAACAACACCCGTGCCAATATATCCTCCAAACACCGGCTTCTCTGGCATTATCACTTAATTATGTCTACGGTCTAGTCCCTGATCATGTACTGAGATTGAACAGACCCAACCAGAGTCTACCGGGAGGGAGATCTTCCATCAACATGTAGACATTGTGACTCAGAGTGCTCATGGTGACTGGGGCTGCACACTTCCTGTTCTCTGATAGTAAACACCTCTATCATGGGAAATGTGGAAAGAAAATACAGCAGTGCAGCGTGGGTCTGCGTGTGTTCGAGACAGAGAAAAAGAAAGACATATTTTGGCAGAGTGCGTGTGTCTCTTTCACACACATGCACACACACCCATGGATTCACGCACACACACACACACACACACAAGCGCACACATACACGCTTGGGAACAGAGCAGTGCATGTTTGTCCTGTTGTTGGCTCAGGTTGGGCTTAAGGTGCCAATGTACTTGGACATGTAGCAATAACACCGACCTCCATCAGACGGCCCACACACACTGCAAACACAGGTTTACATAAAGGTTTTGACCTGAGAAGAATAACTGGACTTACAGAGAAGTAGGCATCAAAAGCATTTATCCAAGAATACATTGCTAATAGACATATGTAATCTGGTCATCAAAAATAAAGGTGTTACACGTTATTCTGATAGCCTATATCACAATGATTGACTCCTCATCAGTCAGTATCACTGAAAATGTTCAATTATCAAATCAGTTTGACTGTACAAATCAATTTGGGGATGTTATCTCCCACCTGCAGTTCTTGAAATAATATATGTTTATCTGAACAATTTCCMCTGTTGTTAAGACATCCTCATGCCTGTTAGAAATATGCACACCTCTGAGAAATTCATTCTAACATATTAAAGTTAACATACATATTATGTCAATTGAAATGTTGTCAAGCTGCCTTTCCTTCAACTTTTGTGAATGAGAAAATCCGTTCCATTTTGCGCCAAAGGTAGACGACACCTTCGATAYGCCTCTCGTGAATCACCGGGCACACACTGGTTGAATCAACGTTGTTTCCACTTCATTTCAAGGAAATTACGTTGAACCAACGTGGAATAGACGTTGCATAGGGGTCAGTCCCTGATACCCAAACCACAATCACGTGTGAGGAGTATATCAAGCACACATGCATGCCCAAATGATATACCCAAATGGAACACATATAATGAAAATTGGTAATAGTCGGCATAAAGTGAAAGAATCATTGAAATACATCAAGTAGGCTGGGCTAGAAAAAACAAACACCAAAATAAATCCTGAATGTAAAACGTTTAAGCGCATCAGAACGAGACTTGGCAGGTGACTATAACAATCCCAACATKAATCTAAACCTGTATTATGTGTACGCCAAAAACAGACAGTCCTACCTGTTAGGCTTTTCCAGCACAGAATGCACGAGGTGCCATCGCGGAATCTGTCGGTTGTAAGGTAAAAGTTGTCCGGTCTGTTTTTATGCACTCCAACCGTACCCAGAGCTGTGAGGCGCCCATTCTCCGCGCGCTCTGAGTCAGAGCCCAGAGACGGATCCTCATTAATGCACAAGACTATAAATACTCACCCACTCCGATTGACTATTTGTCCCTTGAGTTAWTCTAGCAAAGCCACTGGTTCACTTGTTCCCTTTGATCTCTCGAGTTGCGCACGAGACTGCACCTCGGAACGTGATGTAGCCAACTAGGCTCGATGAAAAGTAGCTTAAACTGTGATTAGTAGGCTAATGGTGGTGGTTCATCTACCTGGTCATACAAGACGTTCAAGCAAATGTACTATTTAGGCCTATATAAGTTTTCTTAATGTAATACAGTTATATGGGTGACGCTAATTAGGCTATTGGGATTGAAGAAAACAAATCATAAAATGAACAATGCCCTATGGGGGCCTAAAGTACATTCATAAACATTAGTCAAATGCCCGTGTAGAAGTCGATGGAAAAATGCATGACAGCTTAGTTTACATCAGGCTGCAGGTTCAAACATCCAATTACTGACAACCGTTTTTTTTAGGGGAAAGAGCGTGGGAGACATTTATTGCGCCCGTGACTGTTGGTGCGGGTGCCATTAAAGAGCAAATGTCCGGTGTGGCTCACTTGGTAGAGCATGGCGCTTGCAAAGCCGGAGTTGTGGGTTCGTTTCCCACGTGGGACCAGTACAGAAATGTACGCACTTTCTAATCGCTCTGGATAAGCGCGTCTTCTAATTAACTAAAATGTCTTAAAACACACCCCATCTGAGACGAACTCATTCAACAACATGTGGTTAAGAAGTCGGTTCTGCGTGAGCCATTGAGTATTTTTATCTTTAAAAAAATATATATTAAACTTCACTCCAGGGTGCAGATTCATTGAAATCCCCCAAAGAAATCTTCACAGGTAGTGAGAGGTAACGACCAGATGGAAATGTACTGTGGGGGAGGGGGCTGGTCCAAAGTAGGGGAGGGTTGTGTGTTTTTGGGGGGCCAAAAGGGAGGGTAGTGCGTTTTTTCCCTAGTTTACATTTGCTCTTATGCTCATATTTTCCATATAAACAATGGATTGGCTTGCTTTTGATATATCCTAAAAAAGTTAAGAAACATTTGTGAAGGTTTGGTATGGCTATTATTAAGCTTTGGCTACTGTAGGCCTATGATAAGAAGGCAGTGCACACCGGTGTTCAACTGACTGACAGCTGAACGTGAGCTGAGGAAGACTGTTTCAGACCTACCAGAGCTACTCCTATAATCTAACAATAATGGTTATCTTTATACAAAATAGTCAGATCGAAAATTAGCCAATTACCCTCCTTCTGTACGTCTTTATCTATATAGCAGACTTTGTAGCCGTCTGACAGAAAGAAATGCCTATTGGCATTGTAGCATGCCACCAGCAGCTCTCACTCTCTCTCTCTCTCTGGGGTTAGGCCTAAGCTTCTCTTCCTTTATATAGTATATATATATATATATATATATATATATATATATATATATAAATATATTTAGGATATATATATAATATATATATATAGGATATATAGATATATACAGTGGGGAAAACAAGTATTTGATACACTGCTGATTTTGCAGGTTTTCCTACTTACAAAGCATGTAGAGGTCTGTAATTTTTATCATAGGTACACTTCAACTATGAGAGACGGAATCGAAAACAAAAATCCAGAAAATCACATTGTATGATTTTTAAGTAATTAAATTGCATTTTATTGCATGAGATAAGTATTTGATACATCAGAAAAGCAGAACTTAATATTTGGTACAGAAACCTTTGTTTGCAATTACAGAGAT
>NW_019944157.1:40448-48958 GCF_002910315.2 Salvelinus sp. IW2-2015
TATATATATATATATATATATAAATTAATATATAACATAGGAATATCACACGGTGGACACCAGTGGCAGCTGCTGAGGGGAGAACGGCTCATAATAATGGCTGGAACAGAGTGAATGGAATGGAACCTGGAAACCATGTGTTTGATGTATTTGATACCATTCCATCTATTCCACACCAGCCCTTACCATGAGCCTGTCCTCCCCAATTAAGATGCCACCAACCTCCTGTGGTGGACACCTAAACCTATAGGCCCTGGCATGTAATGTCCTGATACATTTAGTGATCAAATCACTGACAGATGAACCGTGAGGCGGACAATTATTGTTTTAGGAAAGTAACCAAAAAATAAAAAATAAAAACAGGCTATAAMGTTTTGCATATATTASWMATTGAAACACAAGGAATAGTRTTTTTAATMATTTGTTATAGGCTGTTTAAGGACRCGTAATTGTGGCTTATTTGGCCAACATCCATCTTTTATTAATAAAGCTGGCTGYGCCAGGTTGGATCTGAATGCATATGGATGCCCRTAAAATTTCTCAAATGTCTGGTAAATTAAAATCATCCCTGTCATGTTGTCCRGYGCCAACTTTTCCTAAAGTACACTCTGAAATKACWTATTGTTTTTATGAAGATTTTAGAATATCCACATTAAAATCTGTCGCCAATTGGATGGAAACCTAGCTATAGACACACCAAGCAAGTGTGCTAGTCCACTGTCACTTTGATTATGCCTGCACATCATGGTTAAGAATAAGCTACCAGCCAAAAAAGCTTGTAAGAATTGTACTTAAACTCCCCCCTCATACTCATCTGGAGGTTGAGCATTTTTTKGTTTCCATCTCTGTATCTATGTATTTGTATTTCTGTAAAAAAAAATAGGGACCACAATGGAAATAAGTCACAGACTTTATTGTGCAATCCCAGTCACTTAAAAAATCGATGCATTTATAAAAAAAATAAAATAAAAAAAAGACAAATAAAAATCAATCAATCAAAACTGTGCAGCGGCCAATTGATTAATGGAAAGAGACATCTGTAACAAAACACCAAAAAGTTTAATGACATTCAGAGATTGTCAAGCCAAGCCTTCTATACTGGGTAAGCCTACAAGGTAGGGARGGATGTATTTTCTGTTTGTCCAGATTGACAGATGACTTATTGTGGTGTTGAAAACACAAACCATGATATTGAAKTGCCYGAAGTCGGTATGCTTTGTTTATTGGTTTTGTGGTGCATTGGCTCAGAAATCTGTTGGTGGAACATTTGTTGCATATATTTTACACAATTATAAATATGGCATCAAAATGTTGAAAATCTGATTTCCCCCCAGCTGATCATTGTCTGCAACCGGCTCTGATCGTAGTGTAATAAACAAAAGTAGATATCCACRTTTATAAACACAGGGTCGGTACAGTTATTATTTGTGGTCGTAAACATTATTTTTGGTTAATTCTATGAGGGGGGAGGGTGTGGTTCATTTTTTCATGACACCTTGAGTTGTACCAGCCCCCCCAGTACATTTTGATCTGTCYCTAAAGGGGAGGAGTGGGAATCCTTTTCATAAGAGGATGAAGTTTTAGCTGACTAGTACCCTATACTCCCAACAAACGGCAAGTTGATGAGTTMATTTACAGTAGAACGTCACATTGCGCTTAATTAATGCACAAGTGTCAATGTGTCCTTGAGGTTTGACATCAATTTGTTCCTGTGCATCGCTGCTAAGGTACATCCATATCAGTCTTCCATACAGGCATGAAAAACATGAGTGGATTATTTGGTTAGCCTAATTGTTAGAACTGAATGAAACAAAAGCTACCAGAACCTTCTAGCAAAATGTTCTGTCTGTGTGTGGTGTGTGTTCTGTTAGAAACACAAGAGAGAAGTAGCCAACCTGAAAAGCTCAAGGTCTGTTCAGAACAGAACAGGATATGCAGCGTCAGTATAACTCTAGAGCAAATAGTTGATCATTTTTTGTCCGCTAATTCAAGACTAATAAAGGCCCAGTGCATTGCTTGTGATTTTTTTTTTCTTTAAAAAAATTATTTAAATGTTTATTTAAATTTTTCTGCACTCTCAGCACCCCAACTTCCTGCAGCCATGCTGCCTCATGCAGTAAATGATGAATCATTTTTTCCCCCTTATTACACACCATCACTATGCATTAGAGGAAATGAGCAGGCTTCAACCTTAAATGAATGGGTATGAGAAAGATTGACAGCATCTAATTATATTTTCAGAGGCCTTTTGTCCTGATGATGAATTATGCTGTATGCTGCACACCAGTGGTCTATGAGTGGGAGGTGAGACGAGAAAGACAGGAGCCAAGGAAAGAGAAAAGAGAATTGGAAAAGGCATTTTAGAGTCTAGAGCCAGATCCACACTTGATACATGTACTGTAGACTATCGGCCCCCAAAGCAGCGAGAGAGAGAGGCAGAGAGAAAGAATCTTCTCCAACATGGTTTTCAAATCAAATCAAATTTGATTGGTCACATACACATATTTAGCAGACATTATTGTGGGTGTAGCGAAATGCTTGTGTTCCTAGCTCCAACAGTGCAGTAATATCTAACAAATCACAACAATACACACAAAAGTAAAATAATGGAATTAAGAAATATATAAATATATTAGGACGAGCAATGTCAGAGTGGCAATGACTAAAATACGGTAGAATGGGACACAGTATATACATATGAAATTAGTAAAGTAGTATGTAAACATTATTAAAGTGACTAGTGATTCCATGTCTATGTATATAGGGCAGCAGCCTSTAARGTGCAGGGTTGAGTAACCGGGTGGTAGCCAGCTAGTGATRGCTATTTAACAGTCTGATGGCCTTGAGATTGAAAAATAGCTTCTGTCTCTCGGTCCCGCCTTTGATGCACCTGTACTGACCTCGCCTTCTGGATGATAGCGGGGATAGGGTGGTGCTCCCTCTGCTTTATAGAATCTCTGCAGAACTGTGGACTATCTCAGCTGCTCAGTGTCAGCTAGCATTAGAGCAGACTAGCAGGAGACTATGTGGGAATGAAAGGCTCARTCAACAGTAAGTCGGAGCCGAGGGAGAACAACTTCATCATGTCACCAAGGCCAGCATCTATCCTGACTCCCTTCCAGCTGGGAGACTACAATCACGTCCTTGAAATGGTGGGATTAGGACCCCCTATACGCCCTATTCCTCCCCCCAGTAAAAATCTGCAGTGTAGTTTGTAATGTTTACTATGTCCTGATACATTTAGTCATCAAATCACTGACAGCTGAACCGGGAGGCGGACAATTATTGTTTTAGTTAAGTAGTATATGTATTTATGTTCCCCCCCCCAGTAAAAATCAGCAGTGTAGTTAGTAAACATTACAAGAGGGAGGGGGGATCACACTGTCTCCTATATTGACATTGACCGGCAGACACATAAAATTAGATGAGGGAGAGAAAGAAAAACAGCGAGAGAAAAATAAAGAGAGAAAAAGAAATTACAAGAAGAGAGAAAAGAGAGAGAGAAGAAAAGGGGAGAGAGCTGGGAGCAGCTTTCCTACTGAATGGGTATGCAGAACCATGAGCTGGACCCTTGTTTTGAGAGCTGACCCTGTGTTTGAGAGCTGACCTGTGTTTGACAGCTGACCCTGTGTTTGACAGCTGGCCCTGTGTTTGACAGCTGCCCTGTGTTTGACAGCTGACCCTGTGTTGACAGCTGACCCTGTGTTGACAGCTGACCCGTGTTTGACAGCTGACCCTGTGTTTTGACAGCTGACCCCTGTGTTTGACAGCTGACCCTGTGTTTGACAGCTGACCCTGTGTTTGCAGCTGACCTGTGTTTGACAGCTGACCCTGTGTTTGACAGTGACATGTGTTTTGACAGCTGACAATGTGTTTGACAGCTGTTGAGAAGTCTGGCTGTTATTCACAAGCTGCATCCCTGTCAGCATAATGCAGGTTTGAACAGCATCAATGGCCGTGAACGCTCAGGGGACCATCATAAACAACAATATAATTGACTAAGAAGGCTGGTTATCAGTAGAGATGTTAAAGTTATGGGGTACATAAAACACTGCTGCCATCTTATGGCTGAATAGGTGAATTGCAAACTGTTTCACTATTGTTTTGATAACAGAGGTGCACAACAGTACCAGTCAAAAGTTTGACACACCTACTCATTCCATGGTTCTTTATTTTACTATTTTCTACATTGTAGAATAATAGTGAAGACGTCAAAACTATGAAATAACACATATGGAATCATGTAGTAACCAAAAAAGTGTTAAAACAAAATATTTAAGATTCTTCAAAAAGTAGCCTTGATGACAGCTTTTGCACACTCTCTCAACCAGCTTCATGAGGTAGTCACCTGGAATGCATTTAATTAAGAGGTGTGCTTTGTTAAAAGTTCATTTGTGGAATTAATTTCCTTCTTAATGCATTTGAGCCAATCAGCTATGTTGTGACAAGGTAGGGGTGGTATACAGAAGATAGCCCTATTTGGTAAAAGACCAACTCCATATTATGGCAAGAACAGCCCAAATAAGCAAAGAGAAAGACAGTCCATCATTACTTTAAGACATGAAGATCGGCAATATGGAAAATTGTGCAGTCGCAAAACCCTCAAGCGCTGATGAAGAAACTGTTTCTCATGAGGACCGCACAGGAAAGGAAGACCCAGAGTTACCTCTGCTGCAGAGGATAAGTTCATTAGAGCTACCAGCCTCAGAAATTGCAGCCTAAATAAATGCTTCAGAGTTCAAGTAACAGACACATCTCAACATCAACTGTTCAGAGGAGACTGAGTGAAATCAGGTCGAATTGCTGGTCGAATTGCTGCAAAGAAACCACTACTAAAGGACACCAATAAGAGAAGAGACTTGCTTGGGCCAAGAAAACGAGCAATGGACATTAGACCGGTGGAAATATGTCCTTTGGTCTGATGAGTCCAAATTGGAGATTTTTGGTTCCAACCGCTGTCTTTGTGAGCTGCAGAGAAGGTGAACGGATGATCTCCGCATGTGTGGTTCCACCGTGAAGCATGGAGGAGGAGGTTTGATGGTGTGGGGGTGCTTTGCTGGTGACACTGTCAGTGATTTATTTAGAATTCAGGCACACCACAAGCATTCTGAGGAATACGCCATCCCATCTGGTTTGTGTTTAGTGGGACTATCATTTGTTTTTCAGCAGGACAATGACCCAACACACCTCCAGGCTGTGTAAGGTCTATTTGACAAGAAGGAGAGTGACGGAGTGCTGCATAGATGACCTGGCCGCACAAATCCCCGGCCTCAACCCAATTGAGATGTTTGGGATGAGTTGGACCGCAGAGTGAAGGGAAGAGCAGCCAACAAGTGCTCAGCATATGTGGGAACTCCATCAAGACTGTTGGAAAAGCATTCCAGGTGAAGCTGGTTGAGAGAATGCCAAGGTGTGCAAGCTGCATAAGGGTGGCTACTTTGAAGATCTAAAATATATTTTGATGTGTTTAACACCTTTTGGTTGCTACATGATTCCATGTGTCATTTCATAGTTTTGATGTCTTCACTATTATTCTACAATGTAGAAAATAGTAAAAATAAAGAAAACCCTTGAATGATTAGGTGTGCCCAAACTTTGACTGGTAGTGTACGTCATTGTTTATTGTTAATTTGTCAAGTGTAAAATTCCTACATAAATAAAACAATAATACAACCATATAAATCCTAAATATTGACTTTATTGATGAGTAAGTCTCTCAGTTTATGATCTTGCCTTTTACATTTCACTCAGTCTTTCAGCCAAATGAGGTAGGAAATAAGGATACAGAACAACCTCTTCAAGTAAGTTAGTTGTCATAGATAATGAGGTCAATCAGTCAGGAACAGTAACTGAAAACTTGAGTCCTCTAAATACAATTCCTGTGTAGACGTGTGTTTCGATGTGGGTCTTGGTTTTCTGGTGCAGTACTCAGACTAGAGGAGTTATAGGGCTGGATCAGAACTGCAATACAGGCTTCATGTTATGGATGTAAAGTGACTAACTTTCCCTCATGTGCGCCCATTCACTGTACCCCCCTGATAGTGCCGAGCCTAGGAGAGAGAAGGGGAGGAGAGAGAGGGGAGAGATCTTTCAGGTGTCTTCCAGTATGTGTGTATGAGAATACTGTATGTACACACTAATGTACCCTAATAAGGTATGCCAGGTGAGTTAGTGTGTTATACTGTTGAAGCCCAGTTGTCGGGCGATGGCTAGAGCTTCGGCGCTCCTCCGGCCCTTCTGGCAGTGGAACACAATGTTGTCATCATCTTTCCAGGAGCCTTCACCTCGAACTGCAGCTGGAAGTGCTCTGGTGACAGCTTTAGAGATTCCTCCAGCTGGCCACTGACAGACACACACATGCTGAACATTAGTAGAGAGATTGCTCGCATGCACAGATACAGTAGACATAAAAACACACCTTTGATAGGTTATATCACAACATGATTTGTGTAGTCTACTCACATGGGATGTTTACAGAGTCCGGGATGCGTCCAGCCATGAACTCATCTTGGTTGCGGACATCAAAACAGCTGGACGTTGTGAGTGGACAACATGTTCTTCAGCTGCTTGTAGCTCACCACTGAATCTGAGGCACACACACACACACACACACTGGGTTCACTGCCATTCCATAATCATATCCCCTGTCCCATCAATATACACCGTTGTCTGTTGTTAAAACCTTGATAAACCTGGACTCACCATCCATTGCTTGAAAGAAAGACTCGTAAACCAGGAACAATTTCAGCCAAAAGGATCCTACTAATGGAATTCAGTGAAACTAAACTGTTCAGGAACAGAGGTTACTAATAGAGGATGAGAGGCAGGCTGTGTTACACAGGTCGACTATAGTGCTGGACCCCCAAACACGTGTCTATAGTTGAAAAGTATGAATAAGCCTATGAATGAATCACTTGAACCAGGCCCAATCACAAACTGCATGGCAGCAGATCCATTCACACACACACACACACACTTGACTGGAAAGTGCTGATTACTTTTTTTCAGGTAGTTCTAACATCTGGGCTAACCAACCAATCCACTCATCAGCCATTCTAATTATGTTTTGCTACTCTAGGTGAGCATTTGAAAACAAGAGCATGTTAGGGAGCCTGTTATGGAACCAGTCACCAATATGGCCACAGGAGAAATGCTGCAATAAATAGCTCTTTAACTAGTTTCCTTAAAGGGGAAATCTGCTGTTCAAATGATACAAAAGCAGATACCGCCCCTGTATTGTAAAAAGCTGAGGGATGTGGCTGGATAAATGTTTCCACTCTCAAATTCATAGACAGAGTTATGGATGCTAGCACTGACCAACCATGAGATAAAATGATCATTGTAAACGAACACTGTTAAAACTACATTCCAAACAATGGAGTAAAACAAGCTTATATTTTGGGTTCTGATGGGGCATGACAGTTGTATGGGGTATGAGTAAGTTCATGAGGATTTATACGTTATATTCTTCAATAATCATGGCAGTGCTTAAATTTGTAAATTAAAGGTGCCGGAAACAAAAAGTGAGCGCGAGAGGGGGGTGAACTGGGGAGCTCTGGTGGTAAACGAAACAAAAAGATTCCCTTCATAATAACGCAATGCATGTCACCGCATTTGCGTAGTGGCATAGAGCACTTGAGCTGTAGAGGCACTTATAAATTCCACACATGGAACATTTTTAGCATCCTAGGGTTCAGATTTTGGGGGTTCATTCAAATTATCTTCTGTGACCAAGTTTTACTAGATCCCTGCCTGAGCCCTATCCATGCCTGCTACGTTAATGCCCTACCCATGCCTGCTACGTTAATGCCCTGTCCATGCCTGCTACGTTAAGGCCCTACCCATGCCTGCTACGTTAAGGCCTACCCATGCCTGCTACGTTAAGGCCCTACCCATGCCTGCTACGTTAATGCCCTACCCATGCCTGCTACGTTAATGCCTACTGCTACGTTAAGGCCTACCCATCCTGCTACGTTAAGGTCCTACCCATGCCTGCTACGTTAAGGCCCTACCCATGCCTGCTACGTTAAGCCCTACTGCTACGTTAAGGCCCTACCCATGCCTGCTACGTTAATGCCTACTGCTACGTTAAGGCCCTACCATCTGCTACGTTAAGGCCCTACCCATGACTGCTACGTTATGCCCTACTGCTACGTTAAGGCCCTACCCATGCCTGCTACGTTAAGGCCTACCCATGCCTACTACGTTAAGTCCATGCCTGCTACGTTAAGGCCCTGTCCATGCCTGCTACGTTAAGGCCCTTCCCGACCCGATTTATTCTGCCCGAAAACAGAAATTAGAAATAACTTCCTCTGTTAGTCACCTAAATCCATTAGCTGGCTTTTCTCTGTGTGTCACCCGCTACCTGCGCTGTTCGCTCTGCATGTGTTCTGCTCATGGCTGCTCTGAGTGGGTATAGCAACAACTCCGCTTGGGCTCAATGACCAGACATGAGAGCCAGAGCATGGCTGCTAGCTGCTTTTCGTCACTCTAAACTCCGACAAAACATT
>NW_019944157.1:48983-54286 GCF_002910315.2 Salvelinus sp. IW2-2015
TCCTGTGGGTTTTGACAGAGCTGGCGCTGGTGTTTTGAACAGCCTGGTCGTAACACTACTGTGGCTTTCCTCTGCTGGTAAATCAGCGTGATCGGCCATAGTGTACATTCGACAGCTGACCCAGGCTGTGCTGATGCTTTGACCAGCTGATAGTCTTATGAACCAGACTGTGAGCCGCTGTTTGTTTTGAGAGCTGACCCTTGGGTGGTTTGGAGCTGACGCCTGTGTTTTGACAGCTGACCCTGTGTTTGAGAGGCTGGCTCGGTGTGTTTGACAGCCCTGTTACAAACTGCGCCCTGTAGTTTGGAGGGAGCAGCTGGCTCTCGTGGTCTCTGAGAGCTTGCACTTCACATGTGATTATGCACGAACGCTGGGACTCTAGGTCGTTTTGACCGAGGCGCTGTCGGCCGCTTTTGTTCGTACGACCAGGGCTCTCATGTAGGTCCAAGAATGCAGCACGCGCGTCTGTGCTCTTTGGATCACAAGACACAGCGGTGGTTTCCCCATGTGTGGTCTCTTGCACAGACACAAAGGCAGTGATCCACTGGGTCTGTTTGAAGAACGACCTGCACCCAGGGGGTCCAGCCTGTGTTTCGAAGAACTGCAAACGGGCGTCAGCTCCTGTGTCAAACCACAGGTTCTATGTGACCAGCGTAGCCCTGTAGTTAGTGACCAAGCCATGGGGCCCGTGTCAAGCGCTCGCGAGGTATCTAGACACGGCTGGGGGTCTGCTCCACATGGTGTTCTCGTTAGGCATTGCAAGTGACACACACAGGGCTGTGTTTGAGAGACGCTGACTCTTGGGGTTTCTTTGAAGCAGACCTGACACGTGGGGTTTAGTGTCCACAGGCTGCACACGGGGCCCCTAGCCTGTGTTTGACAGCTGGCCGCTGTGTTTGACAGCTGGCCCTGTGTTTGACAGCTGGCCCTGTGTTTTGAAGCTGACCCTGTGTTTGAAGCTGACCCTGTGTTTGAGAGCTGACCCTGTGTTTGAAGCTGACCCTGTGTTTGAGCTGACCCTGTGTTTGACAGCTGACTGTGTTTGACAGCTGACCCGTGTTGACAGCTGACAATGTGTTTGACAGCTGTGGAGAAGTCTGGCTGTTATTCACAAGCTGCATCCCTGTCAGCATAATGCAGGTTTGAACAGCATCAATGGCCGTGAACGCTCAGGGGACCATCATAAACAACAATATAATTGACTAAGAAGAGCATGGTTATCAGTGGAGATGTTAAGTTATGGGGTACATAAAACACTGCTGCCATCTTATGGCTGATAGGTGAATTGCAAACTGTTTCACTATTGTTTTGATAACAGAGGTGCACACTACAGTACAGTCAAAAGTTTGGACACACCTACTCATTCCATGGTTCTTTATTTTACTATTTTCTACATTGTAGAATAATAGTGAAGACTCAAAACTATGAAATAACACATATGGAATCATGTAGTAACCAAAAAAGTGTTAAAACAAAATATTTAATATTGAGATTCTTCAAAAAGTAGCCTTGATGACAGCTTTGCACCTCTTCATCTCTCACACCAGCTTCATGAGGTAGTCACCTGGAATGCATTTAAATTAAGAGGTGTGCTTTGTTAAAAGTTCATTTGTGGAATTAATTTCCTTCTTAATGCATTTGAGCCAATCAGCTATGTTGTGACAAGGTAGGGGTGGTATACAGAAGATAGCCCTATTTGGTAAAAGACCAACTCCATATTATGGCAAGAACAGCCCAAATAAGCAAGGAGAAACGACAGTCCATCATTACTTTAAGACATGAAGATCAGCAATATGGAAAATTGTGCAGTCGCAAAAACCCTCAAGCGCTGATGAAAAACTGTTTCTCATGAGGACCGCCACAGGAAAGGAAGACCCAGAGTTACCTCTGCTGCAGAGGATAAATTCATTAGAGCTACCAGCCTCAAATTGCAGCCTAAATAAATGCTTCAGAGTTCAAGTAACAGACACATCTCAACATCAACTGTTCAGAGGAGACTGAGTGAAATCAGGTCGAATTGCTGGTCGAATTGCTGCAAAGAAACCACTACTAAAGGACACCAATAAGAAGAAGAGACTTGCTTGGGCCAAGAAACACGAGCAATGGACATTAGACCGGTGGAAATATGTCCTTTGGTCTGATGAGTCCAAATTTGAGATTTTTGGTTCCAACCGCTGTCTTTGTGAGCTGCAGAGAAGGTGAACGGATGATCTCCGCATGTGTGGTTCACCAGTGAAGCATGGAGGAGGAGGTTTGATGGTGTGGGGGTGCTTTGCTGGTGACACTGTCAGTGATTTATTTAGAATTCAAGGCACACCACAGCATTCTGGGAATACGCCATCCCATCTGGTTTGTGTTTAGTGGGACTATCATTTGTTTTTCAGCAGGACAATGACCCAACACACCTCCAGGCTGTGTAAGGTCTATTTGACCAGAAGGAGAGTGACCGGAGTGCTGCATAAGATGACCTGGCCGCCACAATCCCCCGGCCTCAACCCAATTGGATGGATTGGGATGAGTTGGACGCGAGAGTGAAGGGAAAGCAGCCAACAAGTGCTCAGCATATGTGGGAACCTCTCAAGACTGTTGGAAAAGCATTCCAGGTGAAGCTGGTTGAGAGAATGCCAGAGCATGCAAGGGTGGCTACTTTGAAGAATCTAAAAATATATTTTGATGTGTTTAACACCTTTTGGTTCTACATGATTCCATATGTGTCATTTCATAGTTTTGATGTCTTCACTATTATTCTACAATGTAGAAAATAGTAAAAAAAAAGAAAAACCCTTGAATGAGTAAGGTTAGGTGTGCCCAAACTTTTGACTGGTAGTGTACGTCATTGTTTATTGTTAATTTGTCAAGTGTAAAATTCCTACATAAAATAAACAATAATACAACCATATAAATCCTAAATATTGACTTTATTGATGAAGTAAGTCTCTCAGTTTATGATCTTGCCTTTTACATTTCACATCAGTCTTTCAGCCAAATGAGGTAGGAAATAAGGATACAGAACAACCTCTTCCAAGTAAGTTAGTTGTCATAGATAACTGAGGTCAATCAGTCAGGAACAGTAACTGAAAACTTGAGTCCTCTAAATACAATTCCTGTGTAGACGTGTGTTTCGATGTGGGTCTTGGTTTTCTGGTGCAGTACTCAGACTAGAGGAGTTATAGGGCTGGATCAGAACTGCAATACAGGCTTCATGTTATGGATGTAAAGTGACTCACTTTCCCTCATGTGYGGCCCATTCACTGTACCCCCCCTGATAGTGCCGAGCCCTAGGAGAGAGAAGGGGAGGAGAGAGAGGGGGAGATCTTTCAGGTGTCTTCCAGTATGTGTGTATGAGAATACTGTATGTACACACTAATGTACCCTAATAAGGTATGCCAGGTGAGTTAGTGTGTTATACCTGTTGAAGCCCAGTTGTCGGGCGATGGCTAGAGCTTCGGCGCTCCTCCGGCCCTTCTGGCAGTGGAACACAATGTTGTCATCATCTTTCCCAGGAGCCTTCACCTCGAACTGCAGCTGGAAGTGCTCTGGTGACAGCTTTAGAGATTCCTCCAGCTGGCCCACTGACAGACACACACATGCTGAACATTAGTAGAGAGATTGCTCGCATGCACAGATACAGTACACATAAAAACACACACCTTTGATAGGTTAATATACACCATGATTTGTGTAGTCTACTCACATGGGATGTTTACAGAGTCCGGGATGCGTCCAGCCATGAACTCATCTTGGTTGCGGACATCAAACAGCTGGACGTTGTGAGTGGACAACATGTTCTTCAGCTGCTTGTAGCTCACCACTGAATCTGAGGCACACACACACACACACACACACACACACACACACACACACACACACACACACACACTGGGTTCACTGCCATTCCATAATCATATCCCCTGTCCCATCAATATACACCGTTGTCTGTTGTTAAAACATTGATAAACCTGGACTCACCATCCATTGCTTGAAAGAAAGACTCGTAAACCAGGAACAATTTCAGCCAAAAGGATCCTACTAATGGAATTCAGTGAAACTAAACTGTTCAGGACAGAGGTTAACTAATAGAGGATGAGAGGCAGGCTGTGTTACACAGGTCGACTATAGTGCTGGACCCCCAAACACGTGTCTATAGTTGAAAAGTATGAATAAGCCTATGAATGAATCACTTGAACCAGGCCCAATCACAAACTGCATGGCAGCAGATCCATTCACACACACACACACACTTGACTGGAAAGTGCTGATTACCTTTTTTTCAGGTAGTTCTAACATCTGGGCTAACCAACCAATCCACTCATCAGCCATTCTAATTATGTTTTGCTACTCTAGGTGAGCATTTGAAAACAAGAGCATGTTAGGGAGCMTGTTATGGAACCAGTCACCAATATGGCCACAGGAGAAATGCTGCAATTAAATAGCCTTTAACTAGTTTCCTTAAAGGGGAAATCTGCTGTTCAAATGATCACAAAGCAGATACCCCGCCACTGTATTGGTAAAAAGCTGAGGGATGTGGCTGGATAAATGTTTCCACTCTCAAATTCATAGACAGAGTTATGGATGCTAGCACTGACCAACCATGAGATCAAAATGATCATTGTAAACGAACACTGTTAAAACTACATTCCAAACAATGGAGTAAAACAAGCTTATATTTTGGGTTCTGATGGGGCATGACAGTTGTATGGGGTATGAGTAAGTTCATGAGGCATTTATACGTTATATTCTTCAATAATCAATGGGCAGTGCTTAAATTTGTAAATTAKAAGGTGCCGGAACAAAAAGTGAGCGCGAGAGGGGGGTGAACTGGGGAGCTCTGGTGGTAAACGAAACAAAAAGATTCCCTTCATAATAACGCAATGCATGTCACCGCATTTGCGTAGTGGCATAGAGCACTGAGCTGTAGAGGCACTTACAAATTCCACACATGGAACATTTTTAGCATCCTAGGGTTCAGATTTTTTTGGGTTTCATTCAAATTATCTTCTGTGACCAAGTTTACTAGATCCCTGCTGAGCCCTACCCATGCCTGCTACGTTAATGCCCTACCCATGCCTGCTACGTTAAGGCCCTGTCCATGCCTGCTACGTTAAGGCCCTACCCATGCCTGCTACGTTAAGGCCCTACCCATGACTGCTACGTTAAGGCCCTGTCCATGCCTGCTACGTTAAGGCCCTACCCATGACTGCTACGTTAAGGCCCTGTCCATGCCTGCTACGTTAAGGCCCTTCCCATGCCTGCTACGTTAGGCCCTTCCCATGACTGCTACGTTAATGCCCTACTGCTACGTT
>NW_019944157.1:55290-56531 GCF_002910315.2 Salvelinus sp. IW2-2015
TTTCATTTCTTTCTGAACAGACTGCAGTAATTCTATAACTTTGTCAAATTTATTTCAATGTATCATCCATTTCGTATAATGTTACGAATTACAATTCTGCCATCTCTCACCACAGCATTGGCCAGTCGGCCATGTGTTGTTCTCAAACATCAAATCAAAATGTTATTTGTCACATGCGCCGAATACAACAGGTGTAGACCTTACAGTGAAATGCTTATTTACAAGCCCTTAACCAACAATGCAGTTTTAAGATTTTTTTWATCTAGACTTGGAGCTCCGGTACCGCTTGCMGTGCAGTAGCAGAAAGAAAAGTCTATGACTAGGGTGGCGGGAGTCCTTGGCAATTTYTGTGGCATTCCTCTKACACCACCTGGTATAGAGGTCCTAGATGGCAGGAAGCTTGGCCCCAGTGATGTACTGGGCCATACGCACTACYCTCTSTAGTGCCTTGYGGTCGGAGGCCGAGCAGTTGCCATACCAGGTGGTGATGCAACCAATCAGGATGCTCTTGATGGTGCAGCTGTAGAAGCTTTTGAGGATCTGAGGACCCATGCCAAATCTTTTCATTCTCCTGAGGGGGAATARGCATTGTCATGCGCATTTCACGACTGTCTTGGTGTGTTTGGACCATGATAGTTTGTTRGTGATGTGAACRCCAAGGAACTTGAAGCTCTCAACCTGCTCCACTACAGCCACTTCAATGAGAATGGGGGCTTGCTCAGACATACTTTTCTGTAGTCCACAATCATCTCCTTTGTCTTGATCACATTGAGGGAGAGTTTGTTATCCTGGTACCACTCTGCCAGGTCTCTGACCTCCTCCCTATAGGCCGTCTCATCATTGTCAGTGATCAGGCCTACCACTGTTGTGTCATCAGCAAACTTAATGATGGTGTTGGAGTCATGCTTGGCCATGCAGTCATGGGTGAACAGGGGCCACAGGAGGGGACTGAGCAAGCACCCCTGGGGAGCCCGTGTTGAGGATCAGTGTGGCGGCTGTGTTGTTACCTACCCTCACCACCTGGGGGCGGCCCATCAGGAAGTCCAGGATCCAGTTGCACAGAGAGGTTTTTAGTCCCAGTGTCCTTAGCTTAGTGATGAGCTTTGAGGGCACTATGGTGTTGGACGCTGAGCTGTAATCAATGAATAGCATTCTCACATAGGTGTTCCTTTTGTCCAGGTGGGAAAGGGCAGTGTGGAGTGCAATAGAGATTGCATCATCTGTGGATCTGTTAGGGCAGT
>NW_019944157.1:62591-78104 GCF_002910315.2 Salvelinus sp. IW2-2015
ACATGCATGAGACATTAGCTGTTCCGGATGACTGATGTGATCACGCTCTCTTCAGTGTTGCTTTCCTCAAAGCGAGCATGGAAGTTATTTAGCTCGTCTGATAGGCTTGTGTCACTGGGCAGCTGTGCTTCCCTTTGTAGTCCGTAATAGTTTGCAAGCCCTGCCACATCCGACRAACACCCGAGCTGGTGTAGTATGATTCAATCTTAGTCCTGTATTGACGCTTTGGCTCTTTGATGGTTTGTCGGAGGGCATAGCAGAATTAGCATCTGCGTCCTCTGACCACTTCATTATTGAGCGAGTCACTGGTACTTCCTGCTTTAGTTTTCGCTTGTAAGCAGGAATCAGGAGGATAGAGTTATGGTCAGATTTACCAAATGGAGGGCAAGGGAGAGCTTTGTATGCGTCTCTGTGTGTGGAGTAAAGGTTGGTCTAGAGTTTTTTTCTCTTCTGGTTGCACATTTAACATGCTGGTAGAAATTAAGTAAAACAGATTTAAGTTTCCCTGCATTATAGTCCGGCTCCTAGGAGCATCGCCTCTGGATGATAGCACAGTTGGTTAGGAGTACGTAAAAACGGCAGCCATCCCYTCCGGCACCATTCTGTCCAGAATGTTGCACAAACCATAAACCCAGGCCTCCCAACCAGAATACATTCTTAGAATAATCAGGCAGCGGCTGAAAACCTAMATTTTCACATTACGTTTTTTTTAGGGGGCAGGACATTTTACGAGAAGGCAATTCCAATTAACTCTGTTTTTATTATAACTTTTACATTGCATTGAAAATTATTCAATAGGTTCTGGAACGAAACAGTCCAAAACTGAGAGGTGGCTCAAATTAAATCTGCAATATGTAACTTTTTGGGCTACCTGACCAAATACACATTGAAAAGTGGAAGCCACTCTAAGAAGCGGTCTAAGTGCGCTATTTCTATGTTTCCCGTTCTTAGGTTTTGCGTCTTTTACTACGGTTTTGCACACCAGCTTCAAGTAGCTTAATATACAATAGTTTTGGTTATGGAAAATATATTTCACAGAGGTTTAGACGGTGCAATGATTCTCAACTATACTTGCTTGTTTTGTCACAAACTGAAATTAGGCAAACTATTAGTATTTTAGTAACCAGGAAATAGCGGAGTGATTTCTGCATAGTGCATACATTTTAAGCACTGTCAATGGGTAAGCTATATATAATTAATTCAAAAGTCCAAAATTGATGTATCAATCACAAATTGCCCTCAAATTAATACTCAAAAGGTGCCTTAGGCTATATGATGACATTGGTAACACATAGGCATTTAAGYTATTACACGGGTTTATATAGCGCAGTCACATTGAACAACAACTAGGTCTATGTTGAATTCAGGTTGAACAACTGATTTTATTAACCAAATTGACAGGCCTCAAGATGAGTGGTGACCGTGACAGGTGGAAGCATTATAGCCTACCGGGGTTGGGCAAGGAGGACTCGCTGAATCTGGTTGTTGAGGTCGTGAAACCACACCATTGGCCTCTCGTACCGAGCGAAACGCGGCTGCTGGTTTCGACAACGGTCAGAAATATTCTCCGTAACAGCAGACCGAACACCATGTTGACCATAGACCGGCTTCCCGTTGTAAGCAAAGCAACAAACTATAAATGTATTACACAGTATTTTCTTTCTGCCCTCTGCCGACAAATACGTGTTTACAATGTTTCAAGAGTGCACGTACCCTAACCATTGTTTAAGTGTTGAGAAATTCGGCCATGCCTATCTCGAGTCATATTATCGAGAAAGATAAGATTGAGGCTATTGCGTCAATTTATGAGTTCTAGGAATTAGGCGCATAGTGAATGGGCGCGTTCGAGCAGATTACTTTTCTCAAGTAGGTGACCRTCGTTGATCACTGCCTTTCAACATGTGTTGCATTCCGGGAATAAAAATTGCCCGACTGCATGAACTTTACCAAAAAAAACGAMGTTTTTTACTGCAGGTTTCTGCAGTTCTTMACCAACTTCATCCTGCAGCCATCGCATGCATTGTGGAAGGCTCTATTGTTCTAACTAATAATTAATGTATTTTTGTTTGACCCACACGAACGTGACCAAAGGTTAGCGAGACATCTCACTTGGTAATTTTTGTCTCGCCAGACCGAGCACGAGAAAGGGAACGCCCAGACGACAAATTCCCTTCTGGCGTGGACTAATAAAGTGTATTTTATCTTATCTTATACAGAAAGGAACCTTGACCATTGTTATAGTTTAGCCTATTTTACAAGCAATATGTTGAGTTCCAGTGCAGTGCATGGGAATTATTTACAGTGCAGGACAAAACATAAAATGCCAAACTTGGCTTGGGCCCAAAAAGTTACATAGGCCTACTTCTACATCAGCGGTCTGCCAGTGTGCTGATACTGATGTGTTGTCGGGTCTGATGGTTTGTTTATATAGCAGGTTAGGATAATTAATATTGGCAGATTAGGAGAATCTCATGGTGTCAGGTAGAGTATCCATTAAACGTGACAGTAGGATAATTAACGTGTCAGGTAGGATAATTAAACGTTGACAGGTTAGGACAAATTAACGTGTTCAGGTTAGGACAATTACCGCGTACAGGTTAGGATTATTAACGTGACAGGTTAGGATAATTAACGTGACAGGTTTAGGATAAATTAACGTGTCAGTTAGGATTAATTAACGTGGACCAGGTTAGATAATTAAACGTTCAGGTTAGGATAATTAACCGCGGACAGGGTAGTGATAATTAACGCGACAGGTTAGGAGTAAGTAACGTGACAGGTTAGGAAATTAACGTGACAGGTTTGGATAATTAACGTAACAGTGGTGACCCATCATTCAGGGCAGGTGGGGCTGTTTTTACCTAAAAAAATGTAATACCAAAAAATTTATTAAAAAGTGTGGGGGGACTTGCCTGTTTTGCATGTTATTTTGCCATTATATGTGTCACAATCAGTTTTTTAAACAATGTAAAAATATATATAATTGAGTTAATAAGACTCCAAAATGCAGGTCTTTCAGCTTAGCTCAGTGCTTTCTGTGGTGGTGGGCAAGCCAGCAGAAAATATGCAGCGTTGTTCAGTGTTCTGTCACTCATGGGAACACTACATCACCACCAAGTCAAAGGGTAGAGCTAGAGAATTCTAGCTCCTTGGGTGCTGCCATAGAGTTACAATACAAGTGCCCATCCAAGAAGGCTCAAGGTTATTGGCTACAGATAAAATTATGTAAATCACGTTATACTACAGTAGCTTTGATTGGACTGATCATGTCAACATCATACTTAAAAAATCTTAGCTAGCAGTCATAAGAATCAAGTCGACAATCTACTGGCAAATCCTTTTTAATCCTGTCATATGAAGATAAATGAAGAAATGATAGATAAACGTATCACTGCTCATCGGCCATTGGACATAAACATTACACAAAAGTTGGAAATTGCAATTCAACAATGTGTGGTTTGGAAGGAATCAGTGACAGTGGCTAACTGCAAGCATTGCAAAGCAATCACTCACCTGCTATTCAGTGGGAGTGGCTGTGTGGTCCCAAATGCTGGTATTAAGGGTCTCTTTTCCAAGTTTAAAATGATAAACATTCAACATTGGCCATGCTGTCAATGAAGCATGATTTGTGCCACATTCAAAATAACTGTTAAATCGGAACTGCGATAACTTGACTTCAGTGAGTTCAAGACAACTGGGAAGTCGGGAATAAACAAGCTCCGACTGAGAATATACGTTTTGAACGGTCATCCAACACRGAATTGTAAATCCGGCCTCTTTCTAGAGCTCCGAGCTGAAGATCAATGACGTCATCATAATTCGACCTTTACAGAGTTCCCAGTTGTTGTGAAAGCACCATACATCCAGAGAATGTCAGAGGCTTTGAGAGGCTGAGAGAGGCTGCTGCCTACATACAGACTTGAAGTCATTGGCCACTCTAACAAATGGATCACTAGTCACTTTATTAATGCCACTTTAAGTCGCTCTGGATAAGAGCGTCTGCTAAATGACTTAAATGTAAATGTAATAATGATGTTTACTCATCCCATATGTACATAATGTATTTTATACCATCTATTGCATTTTGCCTATGCCACTCTGTCATTGCTCATCCATATATTTATATGTACATATTCTTATTCCATCCCTTTACTTAGATGTGTGTGTATTAGGTGGTTGTTGTGTAATTGTTAGATTACTTATTAGATATTGCTACACTGTCGGAACTAGAAGCATAAGCATTTCGCTACACTCGCAATAACATCCGCTAACCATGGGTATGTGACTAATACAATTTGATTTGATGTTAATTTATATTGTTTATTTCACTTTTGTTTATTATCTAGTTYMCTTGCTTTGGCACGGTTAACATATGTTTACCATGCCAATAAAGCCCTTTAATTTAAATTGAATTGAGAGAGAGAGATAGAATTAGAKASAGAGAGAGCTGCAACCASAGGAGGGCAGCAGAGGACAAAACATAAACACATAAATGTAATTTTGTCCTTGAGACATTTTATTGAAATACTGTAAAATTMTATCTGYTCTTATGGAGGMCTGCTCCTTTTGAGGAGTACAAATATGGCAGCTGGTAGCTTCAAAACATCTAATTGGGGTTTATACATTGAACATCCCTGTTAGTGAGCATTTCTCCTTTGCCAAGATAATCCATCCACCTGACAGGTGTGGCATATCAAGAAACTGATTAAACCGCATGATCGTTACACAGGTGCACCTGGTGCTGGGGACAATAAAAGGCCACTCTAAAAGGTGCAGTTTGGTCACACAACACAATGCAACAGATGTCTCAAGTTTAGAGAGAATGTGCAATTTTGTATTTATTTTATTTCACCTTTATTTATCCAGGTAGGSCAGTTGAGAACAAGTTCTCATTTACAACTGCGACATGGGCAAGATAAAGCAAAGCAGTGCGACAAAATCAAACAACACAGAGTTACACAAACAAATGTACAGTCAATAACACAATAGAAAAAATCTATGTACAGTGTGTGCAAATGTAGTACGATTAGGGAGGTAATAAATAGGTCATAAAGACAAAATAATTACAATTTAGCATTCACACTGGAGTGATGGATGTGCAGATGATGATGTGCAAGTAGAGATAGTGGGGTGCAAAAGAGCAAGAGGGTAAGTAATAATATGGGGATGAGGTAGTTGGGTGGGCTATTTACAGATTGGCTGTGTACAGGTACAGTGATCGGTAAGCTGCTCTAACAGCTGATGCTTAAAGTTAGAGAGGGAGATATAAGTCTCCAGCTTTAGTGATTTTTGCAATTCGTTCTAGTCATTGGCAGCAGAGACTGGAAGGAAAGGCTTGTGTTGGCTTTGGGGATGACCAGTGAATAAACCTGCTGGAGCGCGTGCTACGGTGGGTGTTGCTATGGTGACCAGTGAGCTGAGATATATAGTGGGGCATTACCTAGCAAAGACTTATAGATGACCTGGAGCCAGTGGTTTTGGCAACGAATATGTAGTGAGGGCCAGCCAACGAGAGCATACAGGTCGCAGTAGTTGTAGTATATGGGGCTTTAGTAACAAAATGGATGGCACTGTGATAGACTGCATCCAATTTGCTGAGTAGAGTGTTGGAGGCTATTTTGTAAATGACATCGCCGATGTCAAGATCGGTAGGATAGTCAGTTTTTATGAGGGTATGTTTGGCAGCATGAGTGAAGGAGGCTTTGTTGTGAAATAGGAAGCCGATTCTAGATTTAATTTTGCATTGGAGATGCTTAATGTGAGTCTGGAAGGAGAGTTTACAGTCTAACCAGACACCTAGGTATTTGTAGTTGTCTACATATTCTAAGTCAGAACCGTCCAGAGTAGTGATGCTAGTTGGGCGGGAGGGTGCGGACAGCAATCGGTTGAAGGGCATGCACATAGTTTTACTTGCATTTAAAAGCAGTTGGAGGCCTCGGAAGGAGTGTGTATAGCAAAATCAAATCAACGTTTATTTGTCATGTGTGCCGAATAAACAGGTGTAGACCTTACAGTGAAATGCTTACTTACAGGCTCTAACCAATAGTGCAAAAAAGCTCGCATTGAAGCTCGTTTGGAGGTTTGTTAGCACAGTGTCCAAAGAAGGGCCAGAAGTATACAGAATGGTATCATCTGCGTAGAGTGGATCAGAGAATCCCCAGCAGCAAGAGCGACATCATTGATATATACGAGAAAAGAGTCAGCCCGAGAATTGAACCCTGTGGCACCCCCATAGAGACTGCCAGGAGTCTGGACAACAGGCCCTCTGATTTGACACACTGAACTCTGTCTGAGAAGTAGTCGGTGAACCAGGCGAGGCAGTCATTTGAGAAGCCAAGGCTATTGAGTCTGCCCATAAGATTGTGGTGATTGACAGAGTCGAAAGCCTTGCCAGGTCGATGCTGCACAGTACTGTCTTTTATCACTGACGCTTAGATATCGTTTAGGACTTGAGCGTGGCTGAGGTGCACCCATGACCAGCTCCGAAACCAGATTGCATAGTGGAGAAGGTACGGTGGGATTCGAAATGGTCAGTGATATGTTTGTTAATTTGACTTTCGAAGATTTTAGAAAGGCAGTAAAATTGCAAGATTATGTTATAGTGCTTGTAAGATTATATTATAATCTTTGTATTGCATTAGAATGGTTTGTTTTATCACAGAATAGAATCTGTCGACTATTGTGTGTGGTGTTCCACTGAGGATGGGCCTCTATGAGATAGCACTGACAGAGGAGATTTACGATGTCTTTGGCCAATAAAGCCTAAAGAGCATTCCAGATAGTGAGGTAATGTTTTTGTACTATGAAGTACCAGGAACGAGATTAGAACCTCGTTTTAGAGACCAAACTGAGCGATAATTTATAGCGAATGCAATCTGCTAAGGATACTCCTTTCTCAAGTAAAAGGCCTTTGTGCAGAGTTCCTAAGATCTGTGGTTCGTCATGTAAGTTGTGAGGGTGTGTATCTTGGCTTATAAAATATCTTTGTATTCGACTGTAGGGACTCTCAGAATTCATTATAGACACTGAATTGATCTTAGAGTCAAAGGGCTATTGTAAAGCTCATATTATTAAAGATTAAGTTTAAGTATAACTCTGACTGTGTGTGGTTTGTAACTCTCCTCATTTCGTAATACAGGAAATTGCTACGACACAGGGCAGGATGGATTTAGGTCTATAACAGTTTGGATCTAGAGTGTCTCCCCCTTTGAAGAGGGGGATGACCGCAGCAGCTTTCCAATCTTTGGGATCTCAGACGATACGAAAGAGAGCTTGAACAGGCTAATAATAGGGTTGCAACAATTTCGGCGGATCATTTAGAAGAGAAGGTACAGATTGTCTAGCCCAGCTGATTTGTAGGGATCCAGATTTTCGCTACTTTCAGAACATCAGCTGTCTGGATTTGGTGAAGCAGAAGCGGGGGGGCTTGGGCAAGTTGCTACAGGGGGTCCCGAGATGTTGGCCGGGGTAGGTAGCCAGGTGGAAAGCATAGCCAGCCGTAGAAAAATGCTTATTGAAAGATCAATTATCGCAGATTTATCAGTGGTGACAATGTTTCCTATCCTCAGTGCAGTGGGCAGGAGGAGTGCTCTTATTCTCCATGGCTTTACAGTGTCCCAAAACGTTTTAGTGCTACAGGATGCAAATTTCTGTTTGAAAAAGCTAGCCTTAGCTTTCCTAACTGAGTATATTGGTTCTGACTTCTGAAAAGTTGCATATCGCGGGGGTTATTCGATGCTAATGCAGAACGCCACAGGATGGCATGCTGACTGAAGGAATGTCCATCAGAGCTGCTGCCAGAGAATTGAATGTTCATTCCTCTACCTTAAGTCGCTTCCAACATTATTTTAGAAAATTTGGCAGTACGTCCAACCGTCCTCACAACCGCAGACCACGTGTAACCACGCCAGCCCTGGACCTCCACAYGTGGCTTCACCTGCAGGAACACCTGAGACCAGCCACAAGGACAGCTGATGAAACTGTGGGTTTGCATAACCACATAATTTCTGCACAAACTGTCAGAAACTTTCTCAGGGAAGCTCATCTGTGTGCTCGTCATCCTCACCAGGGTCTTGACCTGACTGCAGTTTGGCGTCGTAACTGACTTCATTGGGTAAATGCTCACCTTCGATGGCCACTGGCACGCTGGAGAAGTGTGCTCTTCATGGATGATTCTCGGTTTCAACTGTACCGGGCATATGCCAGACAGCGTGTATGGCGTTGTGTGGGCGAGCAGTTTGTTGATGCCAATGTTGTGAACAGAGTTCCCCATGGTGGAGGGGGGATACGGTATGGGCAGGCATAAGCTACGGACAATGAACACAATTTTAATTTTATCGRTGGCAATTTGAATGCACAGAAGTACCGTGACGAGATCCTGAGGCCCATTGTCGTGCCATTAATCCGCCACCATCACGTCATGTTTCAGCATGATAATGCACAGCCCCATGACGTAAGGATCTGTACACAGTTGCCGGTAGCTGAAAATGTCCCAGTTCTTTCATGGCCTGCGTACTCACCAGACATGTCACCCACTGAGCATGTTTGGGATGCTCTGGATCATCGTGAGCGACAGAGTTTCCAATATCCAGCAAGTTAGCACATCCATTGAAGAGGAGTCGGACAACATTCCACAGGCCACAATCAACAGCCTGATCAACTCTATGCGAAGGAGATGTCGTGTTGCATGAGGCAAATGGTGGTCACACCAGATACTGACTGGTTTTCTGATCCATGCTGGKTTTTTTTGGTATCTGTGACCATTAGATGCATATCTGTATTCCCAGTCATGTGAAATCCATAGATTAGGGCCTAATTWATTTATTTCAATTGAGTGATTTCCTTATATGAACTGCAACTCAGTAAAATCTTAGAAATTGTTGCATTTATATTTTTGTTCAGTGTATATATATCAATATGCCACGTTAAATACTACATCCACATTTGCAGAGATCGGATACAGATCAAATGTATATAAGGTCTCTACATACGAGGAACTATGTGATAATCTGCCCAACATGTCTGCAATGTAGGCAGCATGGAACGCCACCAAATTCTGTTCAGGCCTGTGCAGATTATCCAGTCTTTATTTTCAATGGCCGGAGGACGTTTATCATCGGATAATCCACATTAATATTATTGGCCCAGTGGCGATTTTAGCATGTAAATCTTGGTGGGGGTAAACTCCCAAAAATATTTTTTAGATGCATGCCAGCAAAACCACTACACAACACTAAACAATACATKAATTGCACTATAACRGCGACAAGCGGTGCCCACAAACGTTTAGGGCCTACATAAAGCTGTCCCTACAGCAGAGCTTTCTTGCCAGCACAATGGAGTGAATTTACCACCCCTACACCAGGCTATCAGCGGAGTCTTGTCTAGCAGCGAAACAATTCATTCAGCTTCGTTTACTGCCTTTAAAAAAAAAAACATAGCTGATATGGTTGACCATATCTTCCTGGCATATTACATAATTTATGCAGSAGCATTTAAGACATTTTTGGACTGACTTTGTTCTGCGCGGCATTCCTTCGTTAGCAAATTTTGTCATTAAAGAAAAGTTGGATGACCGTTCAAAACATATTTTCCCAGTCTGACTTCCCAGTTGCAATGTTTGCGATTATCCACTGTCACCGATTCCTTCCAAACAACTCATTGTTGAATTTAAGTTTTCCAACTTGTTGTGTAATGTTTCTGTTCAATGGCCGATGAGCACTGATACGTTTCATCTATATTTTCTCTTCATTMTTTCTCTTAATTTGACAAGGATTAAGAAGGACTTGCCAGTAGACTTGATCCACGAGGAGAGATTGTGAAAGTAAGATGTTGACATGATCAGTCCAATCAAAGCTACTGTACATATAACGTGACTTGACGTCATTTCTGTGGCCAATGACCTTGAGCCTTCTTGGAAGTGCACTTTTAATATAACTCTATGGTAGGACCCAAAGGCCTGAAAGGCCTGAAATTTTGGATGTCTACCCTTTCTAAAGGACTGAAGCTAGCCTCTGCCCAACCTGCCCGGAATGACGGGTCGCCACTGTATAGGCCTATAAAAAAAAATATATCGTTTGTGTATCTGGAACGCACCCAATCTTTTGGGGGAAGATTCGTGATTTCTCGCGATATTTTTTGTACTGACGTGGTACGCAGCTCAGGGCAAAGAGAAAGCGAGCGCGCAGATCTTTCTGTACATCAGTGGTTTTCCGCTATCTGACTGCTGTCTGGTGTGATAARGAGATAAAGCGGAAGGAATATGGTTCCATCTCACGTCCCTCCGGCTGCAGCGCTGTCATAACGGAGTTTTCGTGCGGGCGGCTGGGGCTTGTACTCGGTCCACCGAATAACCAGGATTCCTGCCTTTCCCGTTTAACACGGTAGTCAGTCAGCAGTAGCTGAGCGTCACGGGAACAGATGGGTGAGTTGAGACAAGAAGATTTTTTAATATATTTTTTTACCTTTGTGATTCGTCAATTTATAGTTGTAACAGTAGAACACCTAAACACAACTGGACACACCTGGATACTTTACAGTACAGATGCTGAATGTAGTCTAAACTATGTTTTCGTTAGCTGCGTGTCCTGATGACCATAACGCGATGCTTAGGCGGGGAACTTGCGTGTGTGTTGCGAGTACAGCAGACAGTAAGAAGACATTGATGTGCTACAGATGATGACACGTTTACATTTTCATTCTCCGTCCTCTCTCTTCCTCTATCTCGCTCTTCCTCTCCCCGTTTTTGCTCGAATATAGCCTAASTGAGTGTAAATGGGTTTAGTTGTAGGGTTACTGATAGGTAGTGAAGCTCCCTCCAGGTAAACCCCAGGGAGAAGTGGGGGGAGAGAGGAGGGGGAGAACCGGAAGAGAAAACAGCTTCATGATCTTCACTGTAATACAGACTGAGATAGGCCAGATGTCCCCTCCTCTCTTCCTCCTCTATTATTTCAATCCTCTCCTCTCTTCTTCTTCTCCTCTCTTCATTCTATTCCTGTAGTGCCTGTATAAGCCACCCCCCTAGTTGTGACCAATAATATACTCATTCACAGATACCTACAGACACCACCTGGCACCATCAGTTGGAGTCCTGGTCCCCATGGTAACCAGACACCTCAGCAGCACCTCCATGGGGATTGTTATTGGTGGCCAGCTGACATATGAATATTCATGATGCAGCTGCAGTGTGTCATCAGTGTTGTGTGTGTGCTCTACTACTGAGTTGGGAGTRTATTATGTCTACAGGCATAGTTGGTACACACATATGGTTCCTCTGTTCTTTCTCTCAGTACAGAGAGGCACAGGGTAGATGGGGATAGATAGGGAGAGAATGAGAAAGGATGTTTTAGGGGTTGGGAGCTAGGAGGAGGAGGATTGAGTTATAGCAGTCCTCCGTCTCATTCCACCATTCCCGTGGTTACATCCCCACCACCACCCACACAACTATGACAGCGATCTGTGTATTTGTGTGTCCTTTTACAAACTGAGCTATTCTCTTTGGGCTCATTCCTGACTTGGGATGCAAACACAACTCAACTATTGCGGAAATCAAATAACATTTTATGGGTCACCTGCACAGTTTAGCAGGTGTTATGGCGGGRCAGCGAAATGCTTATGTTCCTAGACCCTATCAGTCAATGCAGTAAATKACTACAATTAAAAATAAATAAAAAACAGGAACTAAATGATGCGTTCATGTCAATGGAAAAGYTGATGACTTCGGCACAGATCTCTCACATTAAGATTCAGGCTTAAGTTTGTTAGCCATTAAGTCTAAATAGTTTGTCTTTTCTCTCTTGTCTCTCTTTTTCTCTCTGTCTCCGTGTGTGTTTCCAGTGGAGGCGGTGGTAGAGTTTGACTATGAGGCTCAACAGGATGGATTAAAAGAAACCAGCCTCGTCGCAGACCAGGATGTTTGCTCCCCAGACAGATAAATAACTTTTTTGCTCGCTTTGAGGACAACACAGTGCCACTGACACGGCCCGCTACAAAAACTTGCGGCTCTCTTCACTGCAGCCGAGGTGGAGTAAACATTTAAACGTGTTAACCCTCGCAGGCTGCAGGCCAGACGGCATTTCCAGCGCGTCTCAGAGCAAATGCGCAGACAGCTGGCTGGTGGTTGTTACGGACATATTCAATCAATCCTTATCCCAGTCTGCTGTTCCCACATGCTTCAAGAGGGCCACCATTGTTCCTGTTCCCAAGAAAGCTACGGTAACGGAGCTAAACGACTACGCGCCCGTAGCACTCACTTCCGTCATCATGAAGTGCTTTGAGAGACTAGTCAAGGACGATATCACTGCCCCTACCTGCACCCTAGACCACTCCAATTTGCTTACCGACCCAATAGGTCCAACAGACGACGCAATCGCAACCCACACTGCACACTGCCTAACCATCTGGACAAGAGGAATACCTATGTGAGAATGCTGTTCATCGACTACAGTCAGCATTTAACACCATAGTACTCCAAACTCGACTCAAGCTCGAGAACCCTGGGTTTGACCGCCCCGTGCAACTGGGTACTGACTTCCTGACGGGCCGCCCCCAGGTGGTGAGGGTAGGTAACAACATCTCATCCACGCTGATTCCTCAACACTGGGGCCCCACAAGGGTGCGTTCTGAGCCCTCTCCTGTACTCCCTGTTCACCCGACTGGTGGCATGCACACCAACTCAATCATCAAGTTGTGGACGAACTACAGTGGTAGGCTTGATTACCAACGACGGACGAGACGGCTACAGGGAGGGGGTGGGCCTCGGAGTGTGGTGTCAGGAAAATAACCTCACACTCAACTGTCAACAAACAAAGGAGAGATTGTGGATTTCAGGAAACAGCAGAGGGAGCACCCCTATCCCACATTGACGGGACAGTAGTGGAGAGGGTAGTAAGTTAAGTTCCTTGGCGTACACATCACGGAAAGTGAATTGGTCCACCCACAGACAGCGTTGTGAAGAAGCCGCAGCAGCGCCTCTTCAACCTCAGGAGGCTGAATAAATTCGGATTGTCACCAAAGCACTGACAACTTCTACAGATTGCACAATCGAGAGCATCCTGTCGGGCTGTATCACAGCCTGGTACGGCAACTGCTCCGCCACAACCGTAAGGCTCTCCAGAGGGTAGTGGAGGTTGCACAACACATCACCGGGGGCAAACTACCTACCCTCCAGGACACCTATCACCCGATGTCACAGGAAGGCCATAAAGATCATCAGGACAACCACCCGAGCCACTGCCTGTTCACCCACTATCATCCAGAGACGAGGTGCATAAAGCAGGGACCGAGAGACTGAAAAAACAGCTTCTATCTCAAGGCCATCAGACTGTTAAATTAGCACCCATAACATTTAATGGCCGTGCAACATACTGACTCAACTCCAGCCACTTTAATAATGGGAATTGATGGAAATTTATGTAAAAATGTATCACTAGGCCACTTTAAACAATGCCACTTAATATAATGTTTACATACCCTACATTACTTATCTCATATGTATATGTACAGTATATCCAAAGTGAGTAACCCTCACTTTTTGTAAATATTTGAGTATATCTTTTTCATGTGACAACCACTGAAGAAATGACACTTTGCTACAATGTAAAGTAGTGAGTGTACAGCTTGTATAACAGTGTAAATCTGCTGTCCATAAAATAACTCAACACACAGCCATTAATGTCTAAACGCTGGCAACAAAAGATGAGTACACCCTAAGTGAAATGTCAAATTGGGCCCAAAGTGTCAATATTGTGTGGCCACCATCATTTTTCCAGCACTGCCTTAACCCTCTTGGGCATGGGTTCACCAGAGCTTCACAGGTTGCCACTGGAGTCCTCTTCCACTCCTCCATGACGACATCAGGGAGCTGGTGGATGTTAGAGACCTTGACTCCTCACCTTCCTTTGAGGATGCCCCACAGATGCTCAATGGGTTTATGTCTGGAGACATGCTTGGCCAGTCCATCACCTTAATCCAGCTTCTTAGCAAGGCAGTGGTCGTCTTGGAGTGTGTTTGGGGTCGTTATCATGTTGGAATACTGCCCTGCGGCCCCAGTCTCCGAAGGGAGGGGGATCATGCTCTGCTTCAGTATGTCACAGTACATGTTTGGCATTCATGGTTCCCTCAATGAACTGTAGCTCCCAGTTCCGGCAGCACTCATGCAGCCCAGCACATGAACACTACCCACCACCATGCTTGACTGTAGGCAAGACACACTTGTCTTTGTATCTCACCATGGTTGCCGCCAACAGACGCTTGACCCATCTGAAACCAAATAAGTTTATCTTGGTCTCATCAGACCACAGGACATGGTTCCAGTAATCCATGTCCTTAGTCTGCTTGTCTTCAGCAAACTGTTTGCGGCTTTCTTGTGCATCATCTTTAGAAGAGGCTTCCTTCTGGACGACAGCCATGCAGACCAATGTTGATGCAGTGTACGGGGTATGGTCTGAGCACTGACAGGCTGACCCCACCCCTTCAACCTCTGCGCAGCAATGCTGGCAAGCACTCATAGTCTATTTTCCAAAGACAACCATCTGGATATGACGCTGAGAACGTGCACTCACTTCTTTGGTCGACCATGGCGAGGCCTGTTCTGAGTGGAAACAGTCCAGTTAAACCGCTGTATGGTCTTGGCCACCGTGCTGCAGTCAGTTTCAGGGTCTTGGCAATCTTCTTATAGCCCAGGCCATCTTTATGTAGAGCAACATTATTTTTTTCAGATCTCAGACGATTTCTTTGCCATGAGGTGCCATGTTGGAACTCCAGTGACTAGTCCGTTATGAGGGAGTGTGAGACGATAACACCATATTTAACACACTGCTCCCCATTCAACACTCTAGACCTTGTAACACTAACGAGTCACATGACACCGGAGGAGGGAAATGGCTAATTGGGCCCAATTTGGACATTTTCACTTAGGGTGTACTCACTTTTGTTGCAGCGGTTTGGACATTAATGGTGTGTGTTGAGTTATTTTGGAAGGGACAGCAAATTTAACACTGTTATACAAACTGTACACTCACTACTTACATTGTAGCAAGTGTATTTTCTTCAGTGTTGTCACATGAAAAGATATTACTCAAATATTTAAAAAATGTGAGGGGTTGTACTCACTTTTGTGATATACTGTATATACTGTACTCTATATCATCTACTGCATCTTGCCATCTTTTATGTAATACATGTATCACTAGCCACTTTAAACTAATGCCACTTTATGTTTATATACCCTACATTACTCATTCATATGTATATACTGTACTCGATACCATCTACTGCATCTTGCCTATGCGTTCTGTACCATCACTCATTCATATATCTTTATGTAACATATTACTTTATCCCTTTACACTTGTGTGTATAAGGTAGTAGTTTTGGAATTGTTAGGTTAGATTTACTCGTTGGTTTATTCTGCATTGTCGGAACTAGAAGCACAAGCATTTCGCTACACTCGCATTAACATCTGCTAACCATGTGTATGTGACAAATAAAATTTGATCTTCTTTTGACACATTC
>NW_019944157.1:79779-83831 GCF_002910315.2 Salvelinus sp. IW2-2015
CACTGTGAAGCATTTCATTGACATTCTAGAATGCATTGACACAGTTAAAAAGTGCTACAGATCCTAAACACTTGGTTGTACAATGCTCTTGAATCACAATAGGGGAACAACAACATTGATTTGAGTGTGTGTTGTCATTGTTACTCACTCTGACAAAGTTTGTCTGGGAACAGCCCCCTCGTCCGTCTATCTCTCCTTCCACCACCCTCCGTCATCCTTGGTTACCTGACGATGATGTCACCGATACGCAGACTCAACTCATTCATCAGATCAGGGTCCAGAGTAATGCCGAGGTCCTTCACAGTTTTATTTGAGACGACTTTACAACCATCAAGATTAATTGTCAGATTCAACAGAAGATCTCTTTGTTTCTTGGGACCWAGAACAAGCATCTCTGTTTTGTCCGAGTTTAAAAGTATRACTGTGTTTGTTGGTGAGAGAGACATGGTTGTTGATTTCAATAACTTGATTGACCATACCTGAACATGTTACTTTTTAAAATATAAAATAAACTCCAACTTGGCAATAACTAAAGRCCATTCACATATTATACATGTCATGAGTTGTTTAGTTATGACCTAGTTATCCTCCATAATGTGTTCTGAAAATCTTGACTCATGGGCCACATCAGACCTGCAAGTCACAATACACTGGTTTGTGAAGTGATTAAATCTTATTGGAATACAGATGGAGGGTGTATATCCAACAATTTAAATATTTTTTCACTCAAGACATGGCATATGGGGGAGCAGTGAGATACCCAATCGGTTAGATGATACTTTTCTCGTCAATCATCTTGAAAAAAAAAATGTATAGTTAAAGATTGTACTAAAAATCGCTCCACCATTTCCTGGTTGCTAMAATTCCAAAAGTTCTTCTAATTTCAGTTTATGTGGCAAAACCAACAGGTAGGTGTAGAGAATCATTGTACTGTCTAAACCGCTCTGAAATATATATTTGCATAACCAATACTATTGTATTTTCAGCTGTTTGAAGCTGGTGTATAAAACCGAAAGTGAAATACGCAAAAAACTAAACTTAAGAACAGAAAGTGTAGAAATARCGCACATAGAACTGATCTACCTCTTCTTAGACTTGCTTTCATTGAGATCTATAACACACATTTCTATGTGAATTTGGTCGGTCCGCCTAAAAAAAAGTTACATATTGCAGCTTTTGAAAACTCGAAATCAACCAAAGGTCAAATGCTTTACTATCTAAAGGTTGCAAGTGCGTGGGCGACGGAGAGAAACAAAATGGTGCAGTTTAAGGCCATGTGGCGGAGAGTGATGCAGGCGCTGGAGATGAGGGGTGTGAGCAGTTGGGTCCTGGCAGGAGTGATGTCGTGGATGTTTGTGTGCATCTGTAATGTTGTCGTTTTGTATGTGGATATTTTGTATTGTAAAAATATATATAATAAATAAAATATTAAAGCCAATATTTTTTCACCCAAACCTGCACTCAGAATGACTGCTATGGTGAAGGACTTAACAAACAATACTAGCTTAACCATCTAAACTGGAACCACCATCTCAGCAACTGGTGTAATAAATCCAACCCCTTACAGATTGGATTAGTTAAAAAATGAATTATATCTTGTAATAGATATATTACAATCAAGTAATCAATCAAGGTCAGGAAACGATAGCCATATTTAAACGAACTATTTCTTAAACAATCCACACTGCCAAACAAAACATTGACTGCAAAAAAACTGATAGATGTAGTCCCCCGCCCATGTCTTTTCACTCAATAACACCACGGAATGGAAAACATTTCTTAAGTCAAATGTCTTGTTCAGTTGTGCTAATAAGGTAGGTTTGATTGATTGATTGAATTTATTTGACAATTTGTAAAATCTACGCTTGTACGCCTCCACATACAATATGAAGGAAAATCATCAAGGATAACAATCTTAACAGCATTCCATTATGGTCCTTTTGAAGAGGGAAAAGTGGCAACCATTCCTAATACTGATCTGAATAAAGCATGAGAAGTCACATCCATTCATATATGACTAAAGCCACTCTTAAAACAGGATTGGAAAGTAACCAACTAGTGTTTAAAATGTGAACACTTAGAGATGAAGGTGCTCCCTGGTGGGAAACTAACCGGAAAAAGCTCACTATCATGTTTAATCTTGCATTCTAAATGCTTGTGTTTAGGATGAGAACACTTATTGGCTAATCTAAATGTCTAACGTTACAAGTTTTAAACACGTCACGTTTCATGTTTTTTACAGTGTAGCCTAATGAACCTAATGAATGGTTCTGCGAACCTGTAAAGAACACAAACATGTTCTTTGAATGTCCTGGATGGGAGACCAGATGCTGCAGMAAAAACACTGACACCAGTATCTAACAGTGGTGTGGTTGTGTGGTACGGGGGAAGCATCCACTTCCTTTCACAGTAGAGGAAGTAAAAATGATACAAGCAAACATGAACCCAGTGTTGTGTGTTTCTTTAACCCTGAATGGTCAATGATCAAGTCGATCTAGAATAGAACGGACAAGATATTCATCTGCTGAGTTGCTGCTCCTAAAAGTCATGATTTAATAACTGTTGTGTTGAATGTCACTGCTCCCCCATGATTACACTCACCCTGTGCTCAGTTTGTGTGTGCATGAGTCATGCATGTTATCATTCTCTTGTTCTTCCCAATAAAATGTGCATTTGTTCACTCCCCTCATGGGATGAATATTTTCCAGRGAATCTTTCAGGTTTCAACACCAGRAATAATACATATTATGCAGAGCGTCCCGAGAAATAACTATCTGTGGGGGCCCCCAGTCGAGCAGTGAATTTCAACCACAGRTTCAACCACAAAGACCAGGGAGGTTTTCCAATGACGTGCAAAGAAGGGCACCTATTGGTAGATGGGKGTAAAAGCAGACATTGAATGTCCGTTTGAGCATGGTGAAGTTATTAATTACACTTTGGATGGTGTATCAAYACAYCCAGTCACTACAAAGATATAGGCGTCCTTCCTAAACTCAGTTTGCAGAGAGGAAGGAAACCACTCAGGGATWTGAAGATGAGGCCAATGGTGACTTTAAAACAGTTACAGAGTTKAATGGCTGTGATAAGAGAGAACTGAGGATGGATCAACAACATTGTACTTATTACTCCAGAATACTAACCTAACTGACAGAGTGAAAAGGAAAACCTGGTAGTCTGCTTTCTACCAGACACTGGGAGATGAATTCACCTTTCAGMAGGACAATAACCTGATGAAGGAAAAAGGAAACCGCACACTGCTCTTAATAGTATCACTGATCTTTAATAAGCTTGCGTATCGGCCTCACGGCCTTCGTCAGAGCTTTTGTGATTATCTAAAAATTAGCACCGTTATGTAGACCTGGCCCCACCCACATCCGTTACACGCATCGAAAGGGGTTGGAGGCGAAGGAAAAATAAATAAGTGCTACCAAATATAACAATATGCATTTCATAAATATTCGAATAAAGTGTGTAAATAAGACGTATTAAACACGTCTGTAAAACAAMAATGAAGACATRGCACGTTTTCATTAATCATCGTATGAAAAACATCAGAGTAATCTTAAATAGGAACATAACTCATGTTCAAATTCACAACATAACATACATAGGCATTTTATCATTAAGTCCTTTAGGAAATAATGTCTGGAGGGTGAAAATCCCAAAACATTCTCTTTTACTCAGAGTATTATTAATATCACCACTCCTGTCTGATATCTCAACTTTCTCTATGACACAAAATCTAAAAGGTAGAAATGTCATGCTTTAGGTCATTAAAATGTACAGCGACAGGATAATCCCTGTCGTTTCTCCTGATTGAACTTTTATGTTCACTAATTCTCTGTTTGAGAGAGCGGGAGGTTTTACCGACATAACAGAGCCCACATGGACATTTAATAATGTAAATAACATGGGTGGTGGAACACGTAATAATGTCATTTATTTGGAACCGTTTTCCTGTGTGTGGGTGGCAGAAATATTCACATGTCATCATATTGTTGCACTGTGCGCATCCTCTGCATTTATAGCTACCATTTGGTAGAGGGCGTAAA